>NC_135803.1:147646787-147807633 GCF_964213995.1 Mustelus asterias | reverse complement strand
CAAATCAAATTTAGTTCCAGAATTCAAATTTCATCATCTGCTGTGATGGGATTCGAACCCAGGCCCCCAGAGCATTACCCAGGTCTCTGGATTACTAATCCAGCGACAATACCACTATGCCACTGCCTACCAGATCTTCCAGTCCCACCGATTTCTATGGCATTTTGCATGTCTTGCCTGTCCCGTTGCGGGGGGAGTTCGCCTTCGGCAGGACCGGAAGATCCCACTGGCGGGAAGGGCCAGAAAATCCTGCCCTGTGTCTGTGCGGCACCCTGGCCTCACACACGTGTAAACTGGCCAGATCGAAAGGACACAGATGTGTGCACTGAGATTGACCTTAGGCCCTCAGCAACAGCTGTACAAGAATGTCACATTCTTCATGCCTTCTAGGACAGCAGGGTGGCACAGTGGTTAGCGCTGCTGCCTCACAGTGCCAGGATCCCAGGTTCAAATCCCGGCTTGGGTGACTGTCTGTGTGGAGTTTGCACATTCTCCCCGTGTCTGCGTGGGTTTCCTCCGGGTGCTCCAGTTTCCTCCCACAGTCCAAAGATGTACGTGTTAGGTGGATTGGCCGTGCTAAATTGCCCCTTAGTGTCAGGGGGACGAGCTAGGATAAATAAATGGGGTTATGGGGATAGGGCCTGGGTGGGATTGTGGTCGGTGCAGACTTGATGGGCTGAACGGCCTCCTTCTGCACTGTAGGATTCTATGGTTCCGTGTCACACAACTCAAAGCTCTACATGCAAGAAGAGTTCTTGTTTGTACAGAATTTTTGTTTCTTGAATAAAATACCATTATAACGATAATGATCATTACGAGACACAGCTTGTCTCCATGGTAACTGACCGATGACCTTTGCCATCATGAGTTTGTGCAGCAGATCCTTCAACAAGAAAGAAGGCTGATGGAGAGGGCTTGGATACGAAGGTTTGCTACAAGTCCCTCTGCCAGTGCTCACTCGTACTGGTCACTCTTTTAAATGCCCAGGCTGCCTTCATTCCGGGCCCAGGAGAAAGCGACGCAGAGGGTTCAAAAGCATCAGGGCCCGGGGTTGGTGGGGGGGGGGGGGGGGGGGGGGGGGGGGGGAGCGGTGCGGGGGGGGGGTTGTTCAGCAGGCGGTGTAAGGCTTGTTGTTGCAATTGGAGTTCTCATTACTGTCCAGATTGGGCAGCAAGAATGTCAAAAACCTGAGAGGTTGGCATCGGAACTGCCAGCCCCACTGCAGATCCCGACCTTCGGACAGCTTGGTGGCTATGATTTGTTTTAAAAGCTGGCCACACAACATCAATCTGAGCGGTGGCCATTTCTTGTGATATTGAAAGAGATCTTCAGCTGCTGTTGTGTAAAATGTGAGAGAGTTTTTGGAGACATTTTACTTGTGTTATGCTGTGGTTTTCAGCTAGTTAGGCGATTTCCATAACAGTCGCTGCACAATGCTACGGGCCCTTAAGAAGTAACTGGAGAGGAATCTTATTCTTCGTGTAGATACTTCTGCAAATCCACTCCAACAGTAGGCGGAGGAGGAGAAGGTTCGGCAAACCCTGGAATGGACTATACCAACTCATGCAGCATTGTCTGATACAGTCAATGTCACTGCACTCCAGGATCTCTTGACATAACGCTCCTTCTGACTGTCAGTTGAGCTGTCAGGTGCTGAGAGCGGGAACTGACAGCAGAGCATTGGTTAGAGGAGTAGCAGCTGCAGGAAAGGCAGAATAGCTCCACCAAGCATAGTGGAGGATAGGGTCAGTCTACATCAACGGGATGAAGTGGAAATGGTCATGAGCTTCAAGTTTTTAGGTGTCAAGATCACCAACAACCTGTCCTGGTCCCCCCATGCCGACATTATAGTTAAGAAAGTCCACCAATGCCTCTACTTTCTGAGAACACTAAGGAAATTTGGCATGTCAGCTACGACCCTCGCCAACTTTTACAGATGCACCATAGAAAGCACCCTTTCTGGTTGTATCACAGTTTGGTATGGCTCCTGCTCTGACCAAGACCACAAGAAACTACAAAGGGTTGTGAATGAAGCCCAATCCATCACGCAAACCAGCCTCCCATCCATTGTCTCCGTCTACACTTTCCGCTGCCTTGGAAAGGCAGCCAGCATAATTAAGGGCCCCATGCACTCCAGACATTCTCTCTTCCACCTTCTACCATCGGGCAAAAGATACAAAAGTCTGAGGTCACGTACCAACTGACTCAAGAAGAGCTTCCTCCCTGCTGCCATCAGACTTTTGAATGGATCGACCTTATATTAAGTTAATCTTTCTCTACACCCTAGCTATGGCTGTAACATTACATTCTGCACCCTCTCCTTTCCTTCACTCCTATGTACTCTATGAATGGTATGCTTTGTCTGTATAGCGCACAAGAAATAATATTTTTCACTGTATACCAATACACGTGATGATAATGAATCAAATCAATCACAGATTCTGCCTGTCTTCCTTGCTGGATACATGCAAGTTCTTGCTTTTGTTCTTTTTATTGATAATTTGCTAGTTTTCTCGTGGTGTGGAGCGGTGTGGTGTTGCCTGTTCCTCTATGCCAACTTGCTGGTTGGTCTGTAAAGGTAATCGAGCAACATGTTTCGTTTTATATACCAGAAAGAAATGGGCACGTTATCATGTATGAACAGATCTCCAGGTGTGAGTGTACAGAGGGCTTTCCTTTGAAGCTTCATGTTACCTTGTCTTGAAGCCATTGAGACATATTGAATGCAATCTATTGGGGAAAACCAATGAGACAAGACAAGGCTCTGCATTCGGTTAATCACTGCTCCAGCTCCGCCAATCACAGACTCCCTCCCTCCCACTCTTACAACTCCTCCAGAGACACAGGACAGGATTTTCCAGCCGCACTCGCCCCAAGACCAGAAAATCCCACCCGAGGTCAATGGCCCTCCACATGGTCCGTGTCCCCGCCCGCGACGATTCCTGTGGTGGGCAGGACGGGACATTCTGCCCAGAACCCATGATTGGTGGAGCAGCAGGGGTGGGAGAGAGAGAGCCTGTGATTGGAGGAGCAGCGGCAGTTATTGTGGCCGTTTCCACTGGTCACCATACTGGGGACGTTCAAATCTCACCGACATCCTCCGGAAAGACCAAGGGGAAGAAACAGAAAATGGAAATAGGAAGGAGAGTCCACTGGTAATGAGGCCAGAGCAGACCCTGGGGTTGCAGACAGTGGGGGAGCAGTCCCAGGGGGAGCAGTCCCAGAGGGAGCAGTCCCAGGGGGAGAAGGCCCAGGGGGAGAAGGCCCAGGAGGAAGCAGGCCTAGGGGGAGCAGACCCAGGGGGAGAAGGCCCAGGGGGAGCAGGCCCAGGGGGAGCAGGCCCAGGGGGGGAAGGCCTAGGGGGAGCAGACCAGGGGAAGCAGGCCCAGGGGGAGGAGGCCCTGGAGGAAGCAGGCCGAGGGGGAGAAGGCCCAGGGGGAGTAGGCCCAGGGGGAGAAGGCCCAACAGGTGCAAGCTCAGCAGGATGCAACCCAGGGGGGGAGCAAGCCTAGGGGAAGCAGGCCCAGCAGGTTGAAGGCCAGGGGAGGAGCCTAGGGGGAGCAGGCCCAGGGGGAGCAGGCCTAGGGGGAGCAGGCCCAGGAGGAGCAGGCCTAGGGGGAACTGGCCCAGGGGGAGCAGGCCCAGGGGGAGCAGGCTCAGGGGGAGCAGGCCTAGAGGGAGCAGGCCTCGGGGAGCAGGCCTGGGGGGAGCAGGCCCAGTGGGATGCAGGCCAAGGGAGGAGGAGGCCTAGGGGGAGCAGGCTTAGGGGGAGCAGGCCTGGGGGGAGCAGGCCTGGGGGGAGCAGGCCCAGAGGGAGCATACCCAGGGGAAGCAGGCCCAGGGGGAGGAGGCCCAGGGGGAGCAGGCTTAGGGGGAGCAGGTCAAGGGGGAGCATACCCAGGGGGAGCAGTTCTAGGGGGAGCACACCCAGGGGGAGCAGGCCCGGGGGAGGAGGCCCAGGGGGAGCAGGCCCAGGGGGAGCAGGCCAATGGGGAGCACACCCAGGGGGAGCAGGCCTGGGGGAGGACGGGGTGGGGAACTGGCTCAGTGGGGAACAGGCTGCGTGGGTGGAGGGAAGGGGGGGTGATGCGGATCCGGGGATGGGGGGGTGCAGACTTGGGTGTGAAGCAGACTCGGGGGGTGGGGTGCAGATTCGGCGGGGGGGAGCAGACTCGGGAAGAGGGGGACAGACTCGGGGGGGTGGGGAGCAGACTCGGGGGGCCGGGAGGGACAGACCCGGGGGGTTGGTTAGGCCCATGGGGGTTTGAGCAGTCCCGGGAGGAGTGAAGCAGGCCCGGGAGAGGAGGATTAGCCACTCCCAGGGAACTTTGCTTCGAGTGACATGTTATCCTGAGCCAGGTGAGTGAGTGAGTGAGTGAGTGTGTCCGGGGAGGGAGGAGGGGGCTGAGGCAGCAGCTTTCCATCCTGCCTTCTACAGCTGTTGAACAGTGAACCAGGCTGAGCTGCCATGGAGACGCTCTTTTCCATACAGAGCAGGTGGTTGGAGTGTATCAGAGCAAACTGGAAGGGGCAATCTGGGTTGCAGCTATTGAATCTTGCTGCCAAATCAGAATTTACTGTCACTGAGCACATTGGATGCAATGTGCAGAAGCTGTTGATGAGGCAAAATCCGTCTGCACAGCGCTATAAATAACCAATGGAATATTGCCCTGTCAAATTAACAATACTGCACGATGCAGTTAAAGCAAAATTTGTGCTCTTCTGGTTTGTCTAACTGTCATAGTGGGATCAGCTAAAGGGCACACACATGCTAATGCTGCATTATATTGCTGCTGCTGTTAATATTAATGACTCATTCTGCATATATATATATATATATGACCATATTCACAACCAAATGCCAATGATAGGAGTTATCATTTAACCAGGACCTTTCTGGGATTATTTGGTGAATTGGTCGGTGAATCTTGAAAGGGGGAAAAGATTGAAGGGGAAGGTTAAAGGGGAGCGGATGAGGAACCCGGGAACAGGAGAAGGACAGGGTCCATGATTTCACTCTCTGACCCTGCCTGCAGGTATAAGCACAGTAAGAAGTCTCACAACACCAGGTTAAAGTCCAACAGGTTTATTTGGTAGCACGCGCTTTCGGAGCGCTGCTCCTTCATCGGGTGAAAAGGAGCGACACTCCGAAAGCTCGTGCTACCAAATAAACCTGTTGGACTTTAACCTGGTGTTGTGAGACTTCTTACTGTGCTTATCCCAGTCCAACGCCGGCATCTCCACATCATGCAGTTATATGGCTATTAGCTCTGACCATCTACAGTGATGGGATGTGGAGTGTCACTATGGAAACATCCCTCGCAACCTGGACTGGATCTCTCTAACCCAGGCCCATCCTACCTTTCCCGGGAGGCCAATTGGCTCACTGTGTCCCTGCTAGCTCGTTGAGTGAATTATAGTGTGGAAGCATGGCCCCTTTAAGGGGCACGTCTTCGCTGGCCACATGACCGGGCTGGAGCCAATGGAGCTGGCCACATGACCGGGCTGGAGCGCTCGGACCTGGGCCAATTGGGAGCGAGGGTGAGCAGTCCCAGGGCTGGAGGGACATTGTTAGGAGTGGACCTTTATTACTTTTGCTATTGAACCCTTCATGTGTATAGTTCTTGTTATCAAAAACCTTTAGCTAATTGTTTGCCACATCAAGTTGCCTCGAGTTATTACATACACAATCAGTCCCACTCCCCTCCACTTTACACGACTCTGAATGTTTTCCTTTAACTATGTAACCATTTTCTTTCAAAAAGTTGCTACTCAATCTGTCGCCTGCACCCTTTCATTCAGTGCATTTAAGATCATTAGAATGTGCTCTGTAGCATTTTTGTCCATCTTCCCCTGGTTCTTTTTCCAACTTTATCTCCAAACTCCATGGCCTGGGGCTCAGCTCCTCCCTCTGCGACAGGATCCCAGACTTCCTAACCCAGAGACCGCAGTCATTAAGGATAAGCAACGACACCTCCTCCATGACCATCCTCAACACTGGTGCCCCGGAAGGCTGTGTCCTCAAGCCCCTTACTACACTCCTTATACACCTATGATTGTGGCCAAATTCCCCTCCAATTCGATTTTCAAGTTTGCTGACGACACCACCGTTATGGGTCGGATCTCAAACAATGATGAGACGGAGTACAGGAATGAGATAGAGAATCTGGTGAACTGGTGCAACAACAATAATCTCTCCCTCAATGTCAACAAAATGAAGGAGATAGTCATCGACTTCAGGAAGTGGAGTGAAGGACATGCCCCTGTCTACATCAACAGTGATGAGGGAGAAATGGTCAAGAGCTTCAAGTATCCAGATCACCAACAACCTGTTCTGGTCCCTCCACGTCGATGCTATAATTAAGAAAGCCCACCAACGCCTCTACTTTCTCAGGAGGCTAAGGGAATTCAGCATGTCTGTGACGACGCTCATCAATTTTTACAGATGTTCCATACAAAGCATCTTTCTGGTTGTATCACAGCTTGGTATGACTCCTGCTCTGACCAAGATCGCAAGAAACTACAAAGGATTGTAGCCCAATCCATCACGCAAACCAGCCTCCCAACCATTGACTCTGTCTACACTTCCCGCTGCCTCGGAAAAGCAGCCAGCATATTCAAGGACCCCATGCACCCCGGACATTCTCTCTTCCACCTTCTTCCATTGGGAATAAGATACAAAAGTCTGAGATCACGAACTCAAGAACAACTTCTTCCCTGCTGCCATCAAACTTTTCAATGTTCCTATCATATATTAAGCTGATTTTTCTCTACATCCTAGCTATGACTGTAACATTACATTCTGCACTCTCTCTTTTCCTTCTCCCTGAATGGTATGCTTTGTCTGTATGGTGCACCAGAAACAATGCTTTTAACTGTATCCCAATACATGTGACAATAATCAATCAAATCAAATCAAATAATGTTCAAAGCTTTCTCGAAAAGCAAGGTTGCTTTTAAACAAAAAGTTAGACAAAGGGAAACAGTGACAGAAAGTGTTGCATTAGAAGTACTTTGAACCTGCAATGAATCATACATCAAGAGTCTGTCACACTGAGAATGCCTCCAGATTCCTGCAGTAAACACGTTACTTCAAAAGCTTCCCACATTCTTTTATGGTCATTGGTCCCACTGAGGGATTTGAGATGGTTGGGACTTCTTCACAACAAACAAGAGACTACAATGGGGCGGAGCAGACTTAGCCTTCACTCTGACAATCTACTACAGTATGGATACTGTTGGAAATTAGCTGTGACAGGTAGCTTGTTTGACAAATGTTTGATCTGCCTGGTTGCTTCATAGAATCCTACAGTGCAGAAGCAGGCCTGTCCGCCCATCAAGCCTGCACCAACAACAACCCCTCCCGGGCGCTATCCGTGCTGCCCCACATATTTACCCTGCTAATCCTCCTGACACTAAGGGGCAATTGAGCCTGGCCAATCCACCACTCCCTCCACCACCGACACTCAGTAGCAGCAGTGTGTACTATCTACAAGATGCGCTGCAGCAAATCACCAAAGATCCTTAGACAGCACCTTCCAAACCCACGACCACTTCCATCTAGAAGGACAAGGGCAGCAGATACATGGGAACACCACCACCTGCAAGTTCCCCGCCAAACCACTCACCATTCTGACTTGGAAATATATCGGCCGTTCCTTTGCAGTCGCTGGGTCAAAATCCTGGAATTCCCTCCCTAACGGCATTGTGGGTCAACCCACAGCACGTGGACTGCAGCGATTCAAGAAGGCAGCTCACCACCACCTTCTCAAGGGCAACTAGGGATGGGCAATAAATGCTGGCCCAGCCAGCGATGCCTATGTCCCATGAATGAATAATTAAAAAAATCAATCTTACCCGCCGATCTTTCAGACTGTGGGAGGAAGCGGGAGCACCCGGAGGAAACCCATGCAGACACAGGGAGAACGTACAGTCTCCACACAGACAGCGACCCAAGCCAGGAATCGAACCCAGGTCTCTGGCGCTGTGAGGCAGCAGCACGAACCACTGTGCCACCAAAACCACCCCTTAGACAGGTTGCAAGAAATTAAATGAAATTGGTTAATTTCTGGCAGCTCGATGAGCAATAAAGTACAGGCGGCGCATCATGAGCCATGGCATAGTTGGAAGCACTCTCGCTCCTCAGATGGAAGTTTGAGGGTTCAAGCAAAATAAAGTTTATTTATTCGTCACAAATAGGCTTACATTAACACCGCAATGAAGTTACTGTGAAAATCCCCGAGTTGCCACACTCCGGCACCTGTTCGGGTACACTGAGGGAGAATTTAGCACGGCCAATGCACCTAACCAGCACGTCTTTCGGACTGTGGGAGGAAACCAGAGCACCTGGAGGAAACCCACGCAGACACGGGGAGAATGTGCAGACTCTGCACAGACAGTGACCCAAGCTGGGAATCGAACCTGTGTCCCTGGCGCTGTGAGGCAGCAGTGCCAATGACTGTGACACCGTGCCTCACTACAGGAACAGAAGCACAGGCTGACACTCTGGTGTAGTACTGAGTGAGTGCTGCATTGTCAAAGGTTCTGCCTCTCGGATGAGACATTAAACTGGAGTTCCAGCTACTGTCCTGGGTGGATGCGGAAGATCCCACTACACAATTTGATGGAGAGGAGGGGACTTTTAGACAGTGTGTTGACCAGTGTTTAAGCCTCAAGCAACAATTTATGTTATGGCTGGCTCTGTGAAAACGGCCACCACCTTCCCTGCAATGCAAAAAAAAGTCTAGATTTCAGAAGTATTTTACTGGCTGTAATGTTCTTTGGGGCATCCCGGGGTTGTGAAAATTGCTAAATAAATTTAAGTTGTTCTTTCCTTCTTTAGCACTGAAGGGCCTGGCGTAACGATACTGTGCCTTCAAGAAATGTATTTGGGTCATGTTTCTTGTGCAGGATTTGTTTCAGCAGTTTGTTTTATTATTGGTGCCGCTTTGTCTGCATCCGGCAGCCCCTGTTGTTACTGCAACAGCATAATTGATCTTAATTGCTAAAATGTTTGTTTTAATCTGGGATAATGCAGGGTTGTTATTTTAGTGTTTTCCCCTGGGGCTTTTCAGAGCAGGGCCTGATTAGATTTTGACAGGCAACGTCATGTGACTGGGTGGGTCTAGGTTCACAGAGAATATCCCAGTTCAGTTGCTACTTTGGAGCTGTATAGAGAACTCTTTCTCTCTCTGAAGTCTGGAGACTGGGATCTTTTTAGGAAGGTCTGATGGCAAGAGGGAAGAAGCTGTTCTTGAGTCGGTTGGTATGTGACGTCAGACTTTTTCCCGATGGAAGAAGATGGAAGAGAATATGTCCGGGATATGTGGGGTCCTTAATTATGCTGGCTACTTTTCCAAGGCAGTGGGAAGTGTGAACAGAGTTAACGGATGGGAAGCTGGTTTGCGTGATGGGCTGGGCTACATTCACAACTCTGTAGTTTCTTGTGGTCTTGGTCAGAGCAGGAGCCAAATCAAGCTGTGATACATCCAGAAAGGATGCTTTCTATTGTGCATCTGTAAAAGTTGGTGAGAGTTGTAACAGACATGCTGAATTTCTTGCAAGTTAGGATGGCATTTGTACCGCGTGCTATATTAACACATAGATAAACGAACATAAAAGTAGCCTAAAATCAGCCATGATGAAGTACATAAACTATTGGCAGCAAGTTACTCACTCTAAAACTGAAGGAACCATCACATGGGCATATGTTTCTGGTGTGTTGCCAATTAACATAAGAGTGCTGATTGCCTGAAGTAGTGTACAGGGGTTGCAGGCACACTATTAGTTCCGGTACACTGACATTGCAGTCATATATCCCAGAGGTACCAAGCTTCAGAAAGTCAAACCAAAGCTACAACTAGCAGGTCAAATGTTTCAGGTCCTGGCCAGCATGGACCCTCAAATGATCTCTATAATTTAACCACGATCAAAAAATCTGGATATTTATGAACCGATTCCTGAAATCCTCAGGAATTTGGTCCCTTCTCCAGTCCAAACAAACCATGTTACATATCTTCAGGAGCCTCCCTGCCGCCATCAGACTTTTGAATGGGCCTACCTCACATTAAGCTGCTTTCTCTGCACCCTAGCTATGATTGTAACACTACATTCTGCACCCTCTCCTTTCCTTCTCTATGAATGGAATGCTTTGTATAGCGCGCAAGAAACAATACTTATCAATGTATATTAATACAATGATAAATCAAATCAAATCCATTTCTGCATATAACCTTATCATAAATGCTCATGTGGATTGTAAATCTGCTTATTCTATTCATGTTAGAGCAGATCTTGCTGACATGGAATCACTTCCTTGTAATCTGGATCTCTGCAATATTGCAACAGTTGATCTCTAGAGTGGCAAATTTATAAAAACAGACAGGATTCACTTCCAAACTGAAAATTGGCGCAGTGGCATAATGGTATTGTCCCTAGACTAGTAATCCAGAGTCCCAGCGAAACGCTCTGGGGACCCAGGTTCAAATCCCATCACGGCAGATGGTGAAATTTGAATTCAATAAAAATCTGGAATTAAATTCTAATGATGACCATGAAACTATTGTCACATGTTGTGAAACCCATCTGGGTCACTAATGTCCGTTAGGGAAGGAAATCTGCTGTCCTTACCTGGTCTGGCTTACATGTGACTCCAGAGCCACAGCAATGTGGTTGACTCTTAACTTTACCCTCAAGGGCAATTGGGGTTGGGCAACAAAATGTTGGCCCTTCCAATGATGCCCACATCCAATGAACGAATAAAAAAGCCACAATGTAGCACTGATTGCATTGAACTGTCAGTGAGGCTACTGAGCAGTTAAAGCACTTATTTGACTATCTAATCCCCTCAACACTACTTTATAGTTTGTATTGTGAATATTTTTCCATTCTCTATTATACCACAAACACACTTGCCAATAATGTGCTCAATTGTCTGGAGTGGGGTTTGAACCCATAGCTTTCTAGCTGAATGGAAAGTACTCCAATCACAGGGTGGGATTTTCTGGCCCTTCCCACTGTGAGGTCTTCCAGTCCCGCCAAAGATGACCTTTTGCAGCGAGTTCCCCAGCAAGCCATCCAAAATACCATACACTTCGGTGGAACTGGAAGATCCTGTTGGCGACCAATGGTGAGTCGCTTCTGTGGGAAAAGACACTGCAGGAGGTGGGGAGGCGGAGTGGGTGGGGCGGGGAGGGGGGGGGGGGGGTGAAATCCTAGCCACAGACTTAAATTAAGCACTGAGGTTGCAAACTATGAAGACACAGTAATTTTGCCCCTTCCCCCTTTACATTATCTTCTGCTGTAAGGTCACTTACAGTTCCAGAAAAATGAAATATTCCTTGCGTGTTTCAAAGACGTCCACCAGCTGTAATATGTTTGGATGTTTCACCCTGGAAGAGAGAACAAAATTGTTCAGCGTTGGCTAAAGAAGCGAAAAGGCTATTCTCTCCAAAGACTGAAAGGGAGCAACTAATAATGATGATACTGTAAACCTCTGACAAACCTGTTCAGAAGGACAAGGAAGGGGATTCCTAATCAGCTTATAAGATTTATCGGCAGAATGCAGTCTTTCAGAGGACAAGAAATCAGTCAGGAGTTAAATGATTCTTAGACGAGCTAACACAAACAGTTTTACACATATGTGAATGCAGTAAGTGAATCAAAACAAATAGTTATAATTTCAAAACACATATGCTGATATTGTAAATCTATGTTAATGTACTGTTCACTTTAGTCAAGCAAAGTTACCGAAAGGCGTAGTGGTAAAAGTCAATAGTTTAAAGCCAAAGGTCTGGGAACCGGTTAGTTTCTTATCCGGTGAATTCTTATGAGGGTACGCATTATGCAACATTAATGAATAGATGCATTCATTGCCCAGACACAAGGAGAGATATGCTCCTGGGTGCAGGAACACATGTCTATTTAACTTGGCAGTGAGTCGGTGGGAATGTCCATTTTGACCTTGCAATAGCGTCTGCCATTACCAGGAAACAGAGATGTAGGTAGTGCCAAGAGGGGAGGCTACATCCAGAATCAGTAGGATGAATAAGATATCACCATGCTATTATGTGGCAATGTTAATGTGAGCCTACTTCTGACACTAATAAATAAACTTTAAAAACTTTAGTTAAACAGAAGTTCATTAACTGGGTTACAGTGAATCTTATTTTTCAGGATGTTGGCATCGCTGGCTAGGCCAGCATGTTTACTGCCCATCTCTAACTGCCCTTGAGAAGGTGGTGGTGAGTCACTTTCTTGAACCGCTGCAGTCCCTGAGTTGTAGGTACACCCACAGTGCTGTTAGGGAGGGAGTTCCAGGATTTAGAACCAGCCACAGTGAAGGAACAACGATGTTACTCCAAGTCAGGACGTGAAAGTACCTGTGCTCTGGGACTTGCATTTTCAGTTTGATTTGCAGGGATGGAGTGAACAGTGCCAAGAGGGTGGAGCCAAGGGGCGGGGTCATCTGGGGGCTGGGCCTAGGGGACGTTGGTGGGAGTGGAGGGTCCCACTGCCACTCCGCATGGGGATTGGTCGGGGCTGGAGGGAGGCCAGTGATTGGGGCAGACTGGGGGGGTGGGTGGTCAGTAGGGGGGAGTGGGGGTCTGCCGGGGGGATCAGCAGGGTGGGGTCTGCTGGGTGGGGGGCTTCCAGGGGTTGTGGGAGGGAATTGTCACTGCTGGACGATGGGACTGGAGTTTGGGGCGCTCTGGAATGGGGAGGGGGGAGGTCGGGGCTGGCCTGCAAAAGGACGGAGGGACCGCGATTAGGCCATGGGGGGTCTGGTGGGGGCAGCACTGTGGGGGTCCCGGGCTGGCCTGAGATCGAGCTGGCCAGCAAGCGGGAGGCTGACAGTTTGGGGCAAAAATAGGCACCGCCCCCTGAGATTTAATGATATTTGCGATTTTGACCTCTGCATTGCACAGAATGTGGGAGATTCTAGTCTGAACTCCCACTGAAAAAGCAATCCTGATTTACACCAGTTTTCCCATGGATTCAGCACTTAGAACTTCAGATTCTATGATCTGTCTTATTTTTTAAAACTGTGTGCCCTAGTCTCCCTTGGAAGGGGAAACATCCCTTCAGCATCCACCTGGGAATGTGTTGTCAAAGGAGCCTTGGCAAGTTGCTGATGTGCATCCTGTCGATGGTACACACGGCTGCCATGGTGCATCAGTTTTGTGGAGAGTGAATGTTAAAGGGTGAGGGGTGGATGGGGTGCGAATCAAGTGGATTGTTTAGTCCTGGATGGTGTTCTTTTTAAGTTTATTTATTAGTGTCACAAGTAGGCTTCCATTCACACTGCGATGAAGTTACTGTGAAAATCCCCTAGTTGCCACACTCCGGCACCTGTTCGGGTACACTGAGAGAGAATTTAGCATGGCCAATGCACCTAACCAGCACATCTTTCAGACTGTGGGAGGAAACCGGAGCACCCGGAGGAAACCCACGCAGACACGGGGAGAACGTGCAGACTCCGCACAGACAGTGACCCAAGCCGGGAATCGAACCTGGGTCCCTGGCACTGTGAAGCAGCAGTGCTAACCACTGTGCTACCGTGCTGCCCCTGTTGTCTGATTTATAAATGTGCGACAAGCTTGTCCGATCCTTTTAAGGATTGCTCTGTTCTGAATGGAAATGGAGATTTTGAAGGAGAAATGGTGTACACTGACTGTTACCAGAAGTGGGCTTCCATTTCGAGAATATCGAATAGGCATAGAATCATACAGCGCGGAAGAGGCCCTTCAGCCCATTGGATCCGCACCGACACATTAGAAACACCTGAACTCCCACCTAATCCCATTTACCAGCACTTGGCCCATAGCCCTGAATGTTATGATGTGCCAAGTGAGGCAACCTGCCTCCACCACCCTCCCAGGCAGCACATTCCAGATCACCACCACCCGCTGGGTAAAATAGTTTTTCCTCATATCGCCCCCCCCCAAACCTCCTGCCCCTCACCTTGAAGCTATGACCCCTCGTGACTGACCCTTCAAAGGGAACAACCAGACCTTCAAAGCGGAGTTGGGTTGGCGGGGATGAGGGGGGTGCGTTAGGGAGGGAAAACTGACTAACCTGGGAGGTTGAAATTAAATAAACTGAAGTGTTTTTTTTTTCTGAATCTGTCTTGTGATGTTTCTGTTGTTGTTTTGGCATCAAAGTCTGTGTCTGATCTTTGAAATTCTGCAAGTTCAAGAGACTTACGATACCCGGGGACTCTTTTTGACAACTGACGCGGACCTCACATCAGCTGCTTTTAACATAACCATGGATTCTGGAGAGCACCTTGCCACATCTGCTTGTTGCCTCTGGCTGCAGTGTTGACTGGATCTTACTGACTAGCACTGCAGGGTCTTTCGTTCTCTGTGCATGCACACAGCGCTTTGACATCATGATCAGTCCCTGTGTCCAACCAAAACCGTTCTGTGGTGACTCACGTTATAACCCCTGTTGCCCCAAACTGGCCCTGCCCTGTTAGTGGAGAGTGGGTCAGTGCTGGCGGCGGAATAGGTCGGGAATTTTATATTTGCGAGGCAGCTGAGAGTGTCAGGGTTGTACTTTTCCGCTTGCCTGCATTGCTGTAACGCGGGAGCAGCTGATATCTCCATTCCCTGTAACACTGATTGGAGAGCAAATTCATTACTTGAGGGTTCTGAACCTTTGCAAAGAACATGAAAACTATCAAGCTGAAAGTATCCGGTCAGAGAGGTTAGAATATCAGCTGGTTGGTCGCAAATTGGAAATAGAGGGAAGTCTATAACAAGATATTGTATTTATACAGGAATGCAGGAACATAGCAGGTAGGAGCAGGAGTAGGGTATTCAGGCTTCCTCACCTACCCCACCATTCAACCAGATTGATCTTCTATCTCAATGCTATTTTCCTGCACTATCCCCATATCCTTTGATATGTGGGCGGCATGGTGGCACAGTGGTTAGCATTGCTGCCTCACAGCGCCAGGGACCCAGGTTCAATTCCGGTCTCGGGTCACTGTCTGCGTGGAGTTTGCACGTTCTCCCCGTGTCTGCGTGGGTTTCCTCCGGGTGCTCCAGTTTCTCCCCCAGTCCAAAAGATGTGCGGGTTAGGTTGATTGGCCGTGCTAAATTGTCCCCTAGTGTCAGGGGGATTAGCAGGGTAAATATGTGAGGTTACGGGAACAGGGTCTGGGTGGGATTGTGGTCGGTGCAGACTTGACGGGCCGAATGGCCTTCTTCTGTACGGTAGGGATTCTTTGATTTTATATTTAATGTCTAGAAATCTATTGATTTCTGTCTTGAACATATTCAGTGACTGAGCCTGCACAGTCCTCTGGGGTAGAGAATTCCATAGATTCACCATCCTCCGAGTGAAGAAATTCCTCCTCATCTAAGTCCTAAATGGGCGACCCTTTATTCTAAGACTATATGATGTCCCCCCAGCCCCAACCACAGTAAACATATGGTGCCGTTCTAGGATAAAGCTTTAGGGGAGCATTACAAAGCAACATTTGGCACCAGGTCACATAAGGATGTATTAGGGCAGGTCGAAGATTGGTTGAAGGGGGAGGGCTTAGTCTTAAAGGAGGAAAAGGTTTAGGGAGGGAATTCCAGAGTGTTGGGTGTGTGTGCAGCTGAAGATACAGCAATCGTTGGTGTAACATTTCAAAATCAGGGATACACAAGAGACCAGAATTGGAGGAGCCGAGATATTGCGCAGGGTTTGATTTGATTTTCCAAACTGTACCTTTGTTTTGCCATTCACACATTCCCATCACTTAACGGACACTTTCAAAACCTTCTCAGCCTTCTGTACGCTCATTTACATTCCCTTTGTCCAATTCCACCACCCTTCCCTAGCCTCATAGTATAGATCTCTGCTGACTTTCTTTCCTCTCAGCTCTGATGATGGGTCATCTAGACTCAAAACATTGGCTCTATTCTCTCTCCACAGATGCTGTCAGACATGTTGAGATTATCTGGCATTTTCTGTTTTTGTTTCAGATTCCAGCATCCACGCTATTTTGCGTTTATCTTTGATTTGATTTATTATTGTCACATGTATTAGTATACAGTGAAAAGTATTGTTTCTTGCATGCTATACAGACAAAGCATGCCATTCATAGAGTGCATTGCGGAGAAGGAAATGAGAGAGTGCAGAAGGTAGTGTTGCAATCATAGCTAGGTTGTAGAGAAAGATGAACTTAATATTTGATAGGTCCATTCAAAAATCTGATGGCACCAGGGAAGAAGCTGTTCTTGAGTTGGTTGGTACGTGACCTCAGACGTTTGTATCCTTTTCCTGATGGAAGAAGGTGGAAGAGGGTGTGTCTGGGGTGCTTGGGGTCCTTGATTATGACGGTTGCTTTTCTGAGGCAGCGGGAAGTGTAGACGGAGTCAATGGATGGGAGGCTGGTTTGCGTGATGGATTGGGCTATGTTCACAACCCTTTGTAGCTTCTTGCGGTCTTGGGCAGAGCAGGAGTCATACAAAGCTGTGATACAACCAGAAAGAATGCTTATCATGGTGCATCTGTAAAAATTGGTGAGAGTCGTAGCGGACATGCCAAATTTTCTCAGCCTCCTGAGAAAGTAGAGGTGTTAGTGGGTTGTGAGGCAGGAAGAGATTACAAGAGGAGAGATTTTAGTTTCAGTTTTGTCTTAAGCAGCGAGCTTGACACAGTTGGCTCTGCTGATGTGTCTTCGAGCTTCATATCCATGTATATCTGTTCTCTTGTGCCTTGTCCTAATAAATGAACCCACAATGTGTTTACCTAACCCACTGTGAATAATTGATGCCTTTATATCATTATAAAAATATGACAGGTGAGGCCACAGACAGATTTTGAAAACGAGGATGAGAGATTTGAAATTGAAGTGTTGCTTAACTTTATAGGCCAGTGAGCAATGGGTGATAGGTGAACGAGACTCGGTGCAGGTTAGGACGTGGATAGCAGAGTTTTGGATAAAGTTGAGTTTACAGAGGGTAGAATATTGGACAAAGGGGACATAACATCAACATAAGAGCCAGGCTATTCCAGAGGGAAGTTCGGCAATATTTCTTCATTCAAAGGGAAGTGCATCACTCTTGATAATTTAAAATCTGAAATCAATAGATTTTTTCAATTCAAATTAGGCGTCACTGGCAGGGTCAACATTTGTTGCCCATCCCTAATTGCCACTTGATCTGAACAGTTTGAGAAGCCATTTAAGAGTCAACCACATTGCTGTGGGCCTGGAGTCACGTATAGGCCAGACCAGGTAAGGACAGCAGATTTCCTTCCCTAAAGGGACATTCGTGAACCAGATGGGCTTTTGTGACAATCAATGATAGTTTCATGGTCATTATTACTGAGATTAGTCTTCAATTCCACATTTTATGAATTGAATTTCAATTCCACCTGAAAGAAATGATGAGAGAAACAATAAGAATTGAAAATCATGTAATATTTGATTTCAGAAGGAGGTACATATAGCTCTTGGGGCTAAAGGGATCAAGGGATATTGGAGGGTGGAAGGGGGGGGTTCAGGATATTGAATTTGATTTTTTATGCCTTGTAGCTTTGACAAAGGGTCATCTGGACCCGAAACATCAGCTCTTTTCTCTTTTTACAGATGCTGCCAGACCTGCTGAGATTTTTCAGCGTTTTCCCTTTGGGTATTGAATTCAGCCATGATCAAAATGAATGGCGGAACAGGCTCAAAGGGCTGAATGGCCTTCTCCTATTTTCTATGCTGTGGTGGTATTTGAACCCTGGGTCTTTAGGGTTATTACTCCAGTGACATTACCACTACTCCACCAGGGTATTAATGGACATAGAGTCGAGATGGGTAAATGGGGATAAGTTACAGATTAGGCATGATTTCATTGAATGGAGGAAGGGACTAAATGATCTGGTCTTGTTTTAATATTACCATGCAACTTCACTACACTCACGAAACAGCACATAAATAGGATCAGATAAAGGCAACTGTTTGTGTGAAAGGACTGGGTCAGGTTGCAATGTATCAACCTAAAGTAAAAGTAAAGTTTATTTATTGGTCACAAGTAAGGCTTACATTAACACTGCAATGAAGTTACTGTGAAATTCCCCTGGTCGCCACACTCCGGCGCCTGTTCAGGTCAATGCACCCTAACCAGCACGTCTTTCAGAATGTGGGAGGAAACCGGAGCTCCTGGAGGAAACCCACGCAGACACGGGGTGAAGGTGTAAACTCGACACAGACAGTGACCCGTGCCAGGAATTGAACCCGGGTCCCTGGCGCTGTGAGGCAGCAGGGATAAATCTGTATGCCAAGTGTATGTAAACCACACCATCCAAATTACATTTACAGACAATCAGAACGGTCACCTCACAATGGACTGGAACAAACTATTGAGCTTCCCTGCTCCATCAGACTTTTGATGTGAAGAAACTATCCTTCTGCTTCAGAGACCTCCCAAAACGTCACGGAATTGCCATTCTGTTTTTTCCAAAGGCACGCATCATTTACATATTCATTAAAAATTGAAAGTTCCCTCTGGGCCCTACTTTGCAGACATGACCAACAATCTTAGAGGAAGCTGCAAAGTGAAGATAAGGGGAGGCCTGGGTATTCGGGGATTATGGACTGCTCAGCAATTGGGGACAGTCAAGAGTGAGGCTGAAATGCTTAATTCCTCTTTCACTACCCATTGTGATGGGTGGTCTTGTATTTCAGGTTGGTCTCTAGCTCACTAAACTCTTCGGAGCTGAGTAACAGTCAAGAATGACGAGGCAGATCGGCACACCAAAGTACCGCGTGACTGGGGCACGCATAAATCTACGTACAAACACAACACATCAAGACAATTCAGCATCTATTGATTCCGTCTTCACCTTCAGCTGCCTCGGAAAAGCAGCCAGCAAAATCAAGGACCCCACGCACCCCAGACATTCTCCCTTCCACCTTCTTCCGTCGGGAAAAAGATACAAAAGTCTGAGGTCACGTACCAACCGACTCAAGAACAGCTTCTTCCCTGCTCCATCAGACTTTTGAATGGACCCACCTTATATTAAGTTGATCTTTCTCTACACCCTAGCTATGACAATAACACGGCATTCTGCACCCTCTCCTTTCCTTCTCTATGAACGGTATGCTTTGTCTTTATAGCGTGCAAGAAACAATACTTTTCACTGTATACTAATATATGTGACAATAATAAATCAAATCAAACCAAATGTTTTTGGGGACTGAAGCTGGAGAGGTCATATCAAAAGAATTCTGAGTACTGAATGAGCGTGAAAATGGGAGAGAATCACACCCATTTTTTGGACGAGCTCTCCGATGGTATCTTTTGCCACTTACTGCAAAAAAAAGGCAAAGTGTGATTCATGCCAGTAGGGGGAGTCTAATGACAAGGCCGTTAAGGCAAGTGAGTATGGACGATTGCGTCCCGGGCTCACTAATAATTATTTAAAATTAGATTTATATATTATATGATCACGCCGGTTTCACAGTGTAGTATCGCGAGAGGTGAGAAGTGGGGCGTGATACCGATTTTTTGCCAGTCTTGTGTTCTTGCTGGCTTGCCACACCGATTGCCTCCAAAGGACATGTGCAGTCAGCAAATGCATTGTATAAATTGAAATCCACCTACTCTCATAAATAGCATTGTAAAACTCAAAACTTGGATTGGTAAGAGAGGGAAATGGTTTGGCCGTTATAGATTTTGATTTATTATGCCATTAACTGCAGCAGAAAATACTTTATTCTGGAGAGCTAATGGCTCACATGAAGTGTTCAAGTCATTTATGGAGCTGAAAAAATTTAAACTTTTTTTTTAAACTAAAGCAGTGGTAGAGACATCGAAACGTAGAAACTAGAAGCAGGAGGAGGCCATTCGGCCCTTCGAGCCTGCTCCACCATTCATCTTGATCGTGGGTAATCAGCGAATTCAGTATCCTAATCCCCCTTTCCTCCCATATCTCTTGATCGCTTTAGCCTCAAGAGCTATATCTCATTTCTTCTTGAAATTACACAACGTTTGAGTCTTTGAGGAATCGCTAACACATTTGTTATAGAAACCCTAACCTAAGATCGTATTAAACAATTGTCCGCAAATATAGAACTGAATTACTTTCAGAAGTGGTACATGAGCTGTCTAACCTCACCTTTTCACAAAGAATAAATAAGGGAACAATGCAAGGAAAAATAAACTGTACACAGCAGTGCTTCAGTCACACACAGGGAAGTTAAACAGTGCGTTAGTGAGAAGTAGCTTTGATCCAATGAAAGGGCTTTGAAGGTGAGGTTGCTGAGTGATGGAAGGTGTACGGTCATTATGATGTTCAATAGTTGTAGGTCAGAGACTGGCAATAGGCCCAGTGACTCCCGAATTAGCTACGGAAATAGGGAGGCCACTGAGCTATTGGAACAAGAGCTGAGCTATTTGAACAAGCTATTTGAACAAGCAGCCAGCATAATTAAGGACCCCACGCACCCCAGACATTCTCTCTTCCACCCTCTTCCGTCGGGAAAAAGATACAAAAGTCTGAGGTCACGTACCAACCGACTCAAGAACAGCTTCTTCCCTGCTGCCGTCAGACTTTTGAATGGACCTGCCTCGCACTAAGTTGATCTTTCTCTACATCCTTGCTATGACACCACATTCTGCACTCTCTCATTTCCTTCTCTATGAACAGTATGCTTTATCTGTATAGCGCGCAACAAACAATACTTTTCACTGTATGTTAATACATGTGACAATAATAAATCAAATCAAAAATGTTTATCTTTGTTGCAAGGGGGGTTGGAGTATAAGAATAAGGAAATCATGTTACAATTGTACAGGGCTTTGGTGAGACCACACCTGGAGCACTGTATGGCGTTTTAGTCTCCATTTTATTTCTATACATTCGTGAGATGGGTGCGTCGCTGGCTGGGCCAGCATTTATTGCCCATCCCTAATTGACCTTGAAGTGAGTGGCTAGGCCATTTCAGATGGCAATTAAGACAACCACGTTGCTGTGGCTCTGGAGTCACATGTAGGCCAGACCAGGTAATGACAGCAGATTTCCTTCCCTGAAGGACATTAGTGAACCAGATGGGTTGTCCGCAATCAACAATGGTTTCATAGTCATCATTAGACCTTTAATTCCAGATTTTTAGTGGATTCAAATTTCACCATCTGCCTTGGTGGGATTTGAACTCAGATCCCCAGAGCATTACCCTGGGTCTCTGAATTACTAGTCCAGTGACTAGTCCACTACGCCACTGCATGGGAAGGATATAACCAGTTTGGAGGCTGTGCAAAGTTTCACTAAATTGGTTCTTTGTATTAAAGAGTTGTTCTATGGCAAGAGGCTGAGTAAATTGGGCCTAGATTCTTTGGCGTTTCAAAGATTGAGACGTGATCTCATTGATACTCACAAGATTCTGAAGGGGCTTGACAGTGTAAGCACGGAAGGGTTGTTTCCCCAGGCTGGGGAATCTGGAACGTGGGGGCACAGTTGCAGGATAAGGACTGAAGTGGGAAGAAATTTCTTTACGTAGAGGATTGCGAATCTTTGTAATTCTTTATCCTCGAAGATTATAGTTGCTCCATCCTATTTAAGGCTAAGACGGACATATTTTTGCTTTCTCAGGGAATCAAAAGGCAAACATAACTTGCATTTGTATAGCGCTTTGTACATCAAGTAAAAACATCCCAAGGTGTTACACTGTAATGTCACCAGACAAAAACTGACATAAAGCCAAAGGCGAAGATATCAGGACAATGACC
Organism: Mustelus asterias; assembly: GCF_964213995.1. Classification (NCBI taxonomy): domain Eukaryota; kingdom Metazoa; phylum Chordata; class Chondrichthyes; order Carcharhiniformes; family Triakidae; genus Mustelus; species Mustelus asterias. The sequence continues at coordinate 147,785,914 of NC_135803.1, read as the reverse complement.
ATGAGAAAGATGAAGGAGCATCTTAAATGGGGTTGTTAAGAAGGCGTACGGTGTGTTAGCTTTTATTGGTAGAGGGATTGAGTTTCGGAGCCAGGAGGTCATGCTGCAACTGTACAAAACTCTGGTGCGGCCACATTTGGAGTATTGCGTACAGTTCTGGTCGCCGTATTATAGGAAAGATGTGGAAGTGTGGGAAAGGGTGCAGAGGATATTTACCAGGATGTTGCCTGGTATGGTGGGAAAATCATATGAGGAAAGGCTGAGGGGCTTGAGGTTGTTTTCGTTAGAGACAAGAAGGTTAAGAGGTGACTTAATAGAGGCATACAAGATGATCAGAGGATTAGATAGGGTGGATAGTGGGAGCCTTTTTCCTCGGATGGTGTTGGCTAGCACGAGGGCACATAGCTTTAAATTGAGGGGTGAGAGATATAGGACAGATGTTAGAGGTAGGTTCTTTACTCAGAGAGTAGTAAGGGCATGGAATGCCCTGCCTGCAGCAGTGGTGGACTTGTCAACATTAAGAGCATTCAAATGGTTATTGGATAAACATATGGATGATATTGGAATAGTGTAGATTAGAGGGGCTTTAGATTGGTTCCACTGGTCGGCGCAACATTGAGGGCCGAAGAGCCTGTACTGCGCTGTAATGTTCTATGTTCTATGTTCTAAAGGAATATGGATTGGGACCAAAATATTCCGGCCTTTCCTGCTTGTGGGATCTTCTAGCCCCGCCGATGATGACCCTTATGTTGCATTCCCCGGCGGTAGAGGGTGCGGGGCAGGCAAATCCCCGTAGATATTGGTGGGACAAGAAGATCTGGCCGCTGGCCAATAGCAAGCTGTCTCTACTGGTGGAAAATATGCTGTGGGGTGGAGGGGACGGGGGAAGAAAATCCCACCCTGAGAGAGAGAATTCCAGAACTTAGGGCAGATGAAGCCAGTGCTGTCAATAGTTTGGATGAGGAATCGGGAGATGTACAAGAGGCCAAAATTGGAAGAATGCAGAGTTCTTGGAAGGATGCAGAGATGAGAAGAGTTACAGAGGTATGGATGGGCAAGGCAGGGCGAGATTTGGACACGAGGATGATGTGACGTTACTGTGCTTTTAAGAATTGTATTTTTAAAAAATCATGTTCTCTGCAGTTTGTAAGCAAGTTTTTTTTTATTGTTGCCAAGCTGTCTGCTGGAAGTCCTTTAATTGATGCTTCAATGGTTTAAATGGGGTTTTGTTCATTTTTACCCGGGGCCTCAGGTCTTTTCTGGGATTTTTTTTATGACCCTGCATTGTTCGGAGGAAGAATGTTTGACAGGTCAGGTGACAGGGTGACAGGAGTTCTTTCATTTTCAATTTGGCACTGGCTGCAGTTTTAGTTTAGAAGGTGTTTGGTCATCAGACTGAAAAGCAGTGTTTTTCTCTCTCTCTCTCCTCCTGATATTGTAAATTCTGCTAGCCAGCTGGAAGAAAGACTTTTTGCCTTCCTGGAGTGAAAATTCTGCTGCTGGTGGTTTGCTAGCTGGTATCTAGAGTCTCTCCCTGCTGTTCTGACATTAAGCTTATCTGTGTGTATACCAAGAGAACTGCAGCATCCAACCAAAGGACTAAGCTCCAGCATCATGTGGGCATTTGTATTTTCTGTGCTAAACCTGTGGCAAGGGTTTTCCTTTAGGATTTGTTTGCTTGGAATGGTATTTAGCTGTTAAGGTTTATACAATATCCCATTTTTTTCCCTTGTTTGTAATTGGTAAAAGTTATTGCTAATTTTCTTTCTATACATATTAACTGTATTCCTAAATAAACTTTGTTTGATAAAAGCTCCCTAGTGGATCATTTGACTCATACCTGAAGTGAAACATCTCATGCTTACCCTAGTTAAATTCAAATTGCAAAACTTATGATCCAGGCAGACTTTATAAAACACTTATGAGTTTCTGACCCGAATTATAAGAGTGAGAATTGCTAATCTAAAAGGTTTGGTGGGGATTATCTCTTCACAATATTCTGCTTAAAATTAAGCTTTATTTTGAGTAATCATTGTAGTCAAAAGTGAAGGATGTGAGTGGATCTAAAAGGAGACGGGCGTGCTGTTCCTGTTGGTATTTTCTGGATCCTAAGTTTAGTAATGCCCTTACAGTTAGTCACAATCTAGGGTACAGAGTATTGGTTCCTTGCACAGAGATCCAGTGGCCTGGGGTGAAGATGGAATAGGAAGAAATGCAACGGAACCTTGTGAGGGGCAAAATTTAAAGGAGATGTACGAGGCAAGTTTCTTGTATGGAGGGTGGTGGGTGCTTGGGGACCTCGCTGCCGGAGAAGGTAGTGGAAGCAGAAACGATAGTGACTTTTAAGGTGCGCCTTGACAAATACATGAATAGGATGGGAATGGAGGGATATGGTCCCCGGAAGGGTAGGGGGTTTTAGATCAGTCAGGCAGCATGGTCGGTGCAGGCTTGGAGGGCCGAAGGGCCTCTTCCTGTGCTGTATTTTTCCTTGTTCTTTGGTCTTTGGAACATCGGTTATATTTTTTATTCTCCTCGCACTTAACTCCATGTCAAAACTGCGAATAAAAAAGGAATAAATTGCTTCAATATTCATTCTATCAATATTAATAAAAGGGAGAGACTTCCTTTAAACTTGGTAGCTGCCTTCAGCAGCCATAAGGAAAAAGAATTCAATGCTGGCAATTCTTGTTGAGCTTGTAGTTCACAAAGGATTCAACAGAAGATACATACATCGTTTTAATAAGGTGATAGATCCCGAACTTGTGAGGAAACCATGAGGGACTTACATGTTTAAGATCATGATTTCATTTTTTGCAGCCTTCCTAACTTTTCTTCCATCTTTCTTTAGAAACTTCTTGCAAGTGTACATTTTTCCAGTAGACTTCTCTTTCGCTCGGAATATCTCACAGAATTCCTCTCTGTTTTTGAAAGAGAAAGAAAAGATAATAATGGAGATTCCATAGAATGTGATAATTTCATTTCCGGGTAACATCAGAGAGTTGGTTTCCTGAAAGAAATATGCCTCAGTTAGATCAATGTATCCCCAGTGAAAACAGTGCCTCCAGTGCGTTTCTCTTACAATAAAGCAACATTTCCAATTTCAATGTAGCAATTAGTAAGGAGGATGGTAGCAGATCTCAGAAGAACATAGACTGGTAATATGGTGGCACGGTGGCACAGTGGTTAGCGTTGCTGCCCCACAGTGCCAGGGACCAGGGTTCGATTCCCCGTTTGGGTCACTGTCTGTGCGGAGTCTGCACGTTCTCCCCGTGTGTGCGTGGGTTTCCTCCAGGTGCTCCGGTTTCCTCCCACAGTCCAAAAGACATGCTGGTTAGGTGCATTGGCCATGCTAAATTCTCCCTCAGTGTACCCGAACAGGCGCCGGAGAGTGGCGACTAGGGGACTTTCACAGTAACTTCATTGCGGTGTTAATGTAAGCCTACTTGTGGCACTAATAAATAAACTTTAGATGGGCAAGCATTTTTTTTTATTCGTGGGACATGGGCATCGCTGGCTGGCTAGTATTTATTGCCCATCCCTAGTTGCTCTTTGGCTGAGTGGCTTGCCGCGCCCTTTCAGAGGGTAGTTGAGAGTCAACCACATTGCTGTGGCTCTGGAGTCACATGTAGGCCAGACCGGGTAAGGACGGTAGATTTCCTTCCCTAAAGGACATTAGTGAACCAGATGGGTTTTTCTGACAATCGACAATGGTTTCATGGTCATCAGTAGATTCTTAATTCCAGATATTTTTTTATTGAATTCAAATTCCATCAGCTGCCGTGGCGGGATTCGAACCCGGGTCCCCAGAACATTAGCTGAGTTTCTGGAATAATAGTCTAGCGATAATAGATGCAATTTAATACAGATAGATGTGAAACAATTCACTTTGGTGGACAGGCAGGGCAATCTATTTTGTGGCAAAAATGCAAGAACAGAGAGACCGTTTTCACCATTTTTTGTGGGTGGCAGGAAAAATTGATAAGATAGTCGCGAAAGCAAATGGGATAACTAGCTTTGTAAATAGGGGCACTGAATACAAAAACAAAGAGGTCACGGTTGTCAATGTCTCATCAATTATATTGTTAAGGTTTGTTAATGTCCATTACATTGTTAAAGGAAACAGGTAATGGGTATTTGAACACATATCATTAGGGGATAGCTGGGAGACTGGGCGTGGGTGAAACAGTGTTGGCAGTGAGTAATGTCAATGAGATACCTTCGCAAAGAAAGGCTCGGTGTCTTAGTTTGGACTTCACCAACTGGAGTGGATCTTGTTCACATTGGTAACACTTTCCAAATTATTGGCTATGTCTCAGCTGGCATACTGTGCACAGTTTTGGGCATCACACTTTAGGAGGGATGTCAAGACCCTGAAGTGGGCACAGAAGATGTTTGCAAGCGTGATGCCAGGGATGAAGTGCTCTGGAGAGGCTGGGATTGCTCTCCTTGGAGCAGAGAAGGTGAAGGGAGATTTAATTTTGATAGTCAGTAGGGAGAAACTATTTCCTCTGTAAAGTGGGTTTGTAGTCAGTGATGATAGGTATAACATAACTAGTAAAGGAACATGAACAGAAATTGAATCAGAGTGAACTTTAGGCCCCACTTGGAATATAGTGTTCAATTCTGGTCGCCACACTACCAGAATGATGTGGAGGCTTTGGAGAGGGTACAGAAAAGATTTACCAGGATGTTGCCTGGTTAGCTATGAGGAGAGGTTGGAGAAACTTGGTTTGTTCTCACTGGAACGACGGAGGTTGAGGGGCGACCTGATAGAGGTTTACAAGATTATGAGGGGCATGGACAGAATGAATAATCAGAAGCTTTTTCCCAGGGTGGAAGAGTCAATTACCAGGGGGCAGAGTTTACAGTGCTAGGGGCAAGGTTTAAAGGAGCTGTAGGAGACAAGTTTTTTACACAGAGGGTGGTGGGTGCCTGGAACTCGCTGCCAGGGGAGGTAGTGGAAGGAGATACGATAGCGCCTTTTAAGGGGTGTCTTGACAAATATATGAATAGGATGGGAATAGAGGGATATAGGGGGTTTTAGTTCAGTCGGGCAGCATGGTCAGTGCAGACTTGGAGGGTTGAAGGGCCTGTTCCTGTGCTGTAATTTCCTTTGTTCTTTGAGTGGTGTTAAGACCTGGTTTGCTCTATTTAACTGGTGGCAGGAATGATCCCACATGAACTTTCCAAAGGGTGTGTATTTGAAGAGAAATCATTTGCAGGCTGATGGGGCAAAAACTAATGTACAAGATGATTTGGATAGCCCTGTTGAAGAGCTGGTGCAGGCTTGATGGGCCAAATGGCCTCCTGCATCCTACGGTTCCAAAATTTGAAGTTGGAATAAGTATTTGTGGAAAGTCTTGGCTGCCAGAATAAGAAGCAAGGGTGAAAACACTTGAGGAAATATGGGGGAGGTCATTGAAAAGACTGACTCTCTCACTTTGGCTAAATTCCCACTGGATCCGAGTCAGTCTGCCTCTGTAGGCCTGACCCTTTAGTTAGTAAACTGACCCCAATTTAATGCAATCCCTCTGGAAAATGAGTACGGTAGAAATGCAAAGGGATCTAGGGAGACGAGTGAATGCATGATTGAAAGCAGCGCAGATCCTCAAAGCAATTAAAATGCTAACAAATCATGGGGATTTATTTCTGGGGGTACAGAATTGAAAAGTAATGAGGTAATGTTAAATTTGTGAAGGATCCTGGTCAGGTTGCACTGCAGAGAACTGTGCACAGTGCTGGCCTCCTTACTGCAAAACAGACATAAAAACACTGGAAAACGTCCAGACAAGATTGGAGGATGATACCAGAACTGAATGATTATGACTATTGGGAAGGATTATGTGGAACATTGCTGAAAAAGAGAAATGCTGCCAAAGCTTTTCATCTTGCACTCATCAGGACAGGCACAAAAGCACCAAGTTTCAAAGGGAGTGACAATTTGTACTGTAGATTCATAGAAGTGCAATGCCTGAGCATGTTCTTTCTACTTGCAGAATATATGTGTATGAATATATGTCACAGAGTCATACAATGCAGAAAAGGTCCTTCGGCCCATCGAGTCTGCACTGACAATAACTCCCATGAAGGTGCACTAATCCTATTTTCCTTCACATGTCCTATGATCCCTTTACTGTTTTCCTCTCTCTCGGGAAATAATATTTGTTCTGTGATTAGCAAACCAAATTTCATGAAATACTTCAGATGGAATGTATCCACCGCAACATTTCAGGCAATGTTAATTTCAATTCTATCCTCTTTGCATAATCCAATATCTTGTTTCTTTGCTGATTGGTGAATCAGGTGGCCTTTTTTTTATTTGATATTTCTGATAACGTCCTTAACTCTGATATCTGAAACTGAGATTGCTCCAAACTTAAGAACTTTACAAAGTTTAAAGTCTATTTATTGGTGTCACAAGTAGGCTTACATTAACACTGCAATGAAGTTGCTGTGAAAATCCCCTAGTCGCCACACTCTGGCACCTGTTCAGGTACATTGAGGGAGAATTTAGCATGGCCAATGCACCTAACCAGCACATCTTTCGGACTGTGGCAGGAAACTGGAGCACCTGGAGGAAACCCACGCAGACGCGGGGACAACATGCAGACTCTGGGAATTGAACCCAGGTCCCGGGTGCTGTGAGACAGCGGTGTTAACCTATCAGCGGGTTTCTTGGCAGTGAGAGGCAGTGCTCCGTTCACTAGCAATGGGATATTCTCATCCTGCCACTGTCAATGGGATTTCCCATTGGAGCCACCCTAAACCGCCAGGAAATCCAAGACAGGGGATGCTGCCAGATGGACCAGAGAATCTGCCACTAGCGAACAGCTGGCGAATTCCAGCCTAATTCTTTCATCCCTGTCAAAGGGTAAAGACTTTCACTTTATTGATTTGCATCAGATTCAACTGCAGGGAAGAGAAAAGTTCCACATTCGCTGCATCCGTTTCAATTAGTAGAGTGACTCATCTTCAGATTTACCAGCCTGTAAAATCACATTAAGTTTTGTTACAGCTCCAGTGCCAAATATTGTTCACATCCATCCATCTCTAGTCTCCATCAGTCAAGCTTCCTAATTTACCCTTTAGTTACACGCTATCCTGGGCATAAGCAAAAGGGAGGCGGAAATTATCATCTCCAGCAGATGCCTTACCTCAGAGGCTTTGCTGTGTACTTACGTTTTGACTGTTTGTCCCAAATCATATTTGTCCGTTACATCCGAAGGGTTGTTGTAATCCTTTTTGTCACCGAGTGTTATGCAGCCAAAAGGCATCGCTGATGTTTGCCTGTGTGGAGAGGAAAGCAAAAACAGTTGGGTAGGAATTGCCGTGCTTAAGGACGTTCCACTAAGAAAATGCCTTTTGCAAAATCAAGGTGGATGCAGGTTGGTCACTGAGCTCATTTTATCCCATCCATACAGAAATCAACTACATTATTAATTCCAACATCTTGCCAAACAGATATTCCAGTGAGGTCAAGCGCATGTCCAGAACGTGGCATCAGTTCCATGGACAGCAGCCTTCTGTCAGAGGCAGTAGCATTGCTACAGTTATGTTACAGAGTTAAATATATTATATTATTGTGTGATTTGATTTGATTTGATTTATTATTGTCACATGTATTAACATACAGTGAAAGGTATTGTTTCTTGCGTGCTATACAGACAAAGCATACCGTTCATAGAGAAGGAAACAAGAGAGAAACGAGAGAGGTGGTACTGTGGTCAATATATATTGTATTACAGTACAATCCAACAGCCCATGAAAAATTACAGCCTGGTTCTTTCGCATCTTGCTGGAGAAAATCGATAAGCAAAATATTTTCCATAATATCAAGGAACGAAAGATATTGTGCAATATTGAACCAAACCTTTGTGCAATAGCACCCTAAAAAACCCCAGACTGCACTGCAAAGGAGCCGCAGAAGGATATAACAGAAAGGGGAGCTGGTGGTTAACAGTGAGGCGGAGTGTCTTGGGCTACAAGAAGATATAGACAGAATGGTCAAATGGGCAGATAAGCGGCAGATGGAATTTAACCCTGAAAAGTGTGAGGTGATGCACTTAGGAAGGCGTGATTTGACAAGGAAGTATTCAATGAAATGGCAGGACACTAGGAAGTTCTGTGGAACAAAGGGACCTTGGTGTGTTTTGTCCATAGATCTCTGAAGGCAGATGGGCATTTTAGTAGAGTGGAGAAAAAGGCATGTAGAACACTTGCCTTTATCAATGGAGGCATCAATTACAAAAGCAGGGAAGTCATGTTGGAGTTGTATAGAACTTTGGTGAGGCCACAGCTAGAGCACTGCGTGCAATTCTGATCGCCACATTATCGGAAGGATGTGATTGTACTGGAGTGGGTGCAGAGGAGATTCACCAGGATCTGGTGATGGAACATTTACATTATGAAGAGAGGTTGGGTGGGCTTGGGTTGTTTTTGTTGGAGCAGAGAAGACTGAGGGGTGACCTGATTGAGGTGTTCAAGATTATGAGGGATATGGACAGAATGGATAAGGAGCAGCTGTTCCCCTTAGTTGAAGGGTCAGTCACAAGGGGACATAGGTTCAAGGTGAGGGGCAGGAGATTTAGGGGGGATGTGAGGAAAAGCTTTTTTACCCAGAGGACAGTGACAATCTGAAATGTGCTGTCTGGGAGGGTGGTAGAGGCGGGTTGCCTCACATCCTTTAAAAAGTTCTGGATGAGCACTTGGCATGTCGTAACATTCAGGGCTATGGGCCAAGTGCTGGCAGATGGGATTAGGTGGGAGGTCAGGTGTTTCGTGCGTGTTGGTGCAGACTCAATGGGCCGAAGGGCCTCTCCTGCACTGTTGGGCGGCACAGTGGCTCCAGGGACCTGGGTTCGATGCCCCGCTTGGGTCACTGTCTGTGTGGAGTTTGCACATTCTCCTCGTGTCTGCGTGTGTTTCCTCTGGGTGCTCCGGTTTCCTCCCACAGTCCAAAGATGTGCGGGTTAGGTTGATTGGCCATGCTAAAATTGCCCCTTAGTGTCCTGAGATGTGAAGGTTAGAGGGATTAGTGGGTAAATATGTAGGGATATGGGGATAGGGCCTGGGCGGGATTGTGGTCTGTGCAGACTCGATGGGCCAAATGGCCTCTTTCTGCACTGTAGGGTTTCTATGATTCTATGATTCTGCATTGTAGGGTTCTCTGATTCTATGAGGCAATTCTGCCCAATGTGCTTGTGCTATCCCTTTGAAAGAATTGGGCCGGAATTCGCTGGCTGTTCGCTAGTGGCAGATTCTCCGGTTCCGCTTGCAGCGCCCCCCCCCGTCTTGGATTTCCCGGTGGCATAGGGTGGCTATATTGGGAATTCCCATTGACAGCAGCGGGATGGGAAGATCCCATCGCGAATGAACAGTGCACTGGCTCACACTGCCGAGAAACCCACTAATGGAAGGCTGCAGCATTCCCGCCTTAGCCTCACTCCCCTGCTGTTGCCCCATAACTTTGCTCATTTCTCCTTTTCAGGTACATGTCCTTGGTCACTGACCCCTCCCCTCGTGCCAGCGTTAACAATTCCTCCCTATCAGCTCGAACAAACCCCTCACAATTCTGAGCACCTCTGATAGATCTCCTTTTCTGGACCATGTCAAATGATTTCTGTCCCTGTACTAGTTCAGCGGTAGAGAGATACTTCTAAAATGGGAATATTTCTAATTACTTCCATTTTAACTCCGTTGTTGCAAAGTTAATAAAAGTGGGAGCAGTTTGCCACATTTCTGAGTGTATTATCTGCTGCAGTCTCGGTTTTTGCTTGTGGTTTTATTTTTGATTTTGATGAAACTTAAAGGTGTGTTTGGTGATATGGGGAGAGAAATGTAACAGGATACACGAGACTCGATAACGTGCTGATATTATTACCCTTTAATAAATGTGCAGGTGTCCAGCTGAGCGGACACAAAGAGTCTTTCTGCACACAGCTACAATATCGATGAATGTCCATTCTAATGGAATATCACCATTATCCTCACTGACTTTAAACTTTATCGTTATAATTATGTCGTAACAATGTCCGACAAATCATGGCGTCTGGATGACAAGGTCACCAAACTCATCATCTTAGCTTAGTGGCGAACTCACTGGGTCCAATTTCAATTCATTCATAAACCATTCACTGACTCACAGTTAGAAGTGTGCTGAGTGCTATTTTAAATGTAAGGAATTTAAAGGGCAGGTGTCAAACATTTGTATTAGTATCTACTTCACAGTAAGAAGTCTCACAACACCAGGTTAAAGTCCAACAGGCTTATTTGGTAGCACGAGCTTTCAGAGCACTGCTCTTTCATCAGGTGAGTGAGGAGTTGGGTTCACAAACAGGGCCTATATAGACACAAACTCAATTACAAGATAATGGTTGGAATGCGAGACTTAACAGGTTATCAAGTCTTTACAGGTGCAGACACTACGAGTGGAGAGAGGGTTAAGCACAGGCTAAAGAGATGTGAATTGTCTCCAGCCAGGACAGTTAGTGGAGATTTTGCAAGCACAGGCAAGTCGTGGGGGTTACAGACAGTGTGACATAAACCCAAGATCCCGGTTGAGGCCGTCCTCATGTGTGCGGAACTTGGCTATCAGTTTCTGCTCAACGACTCTGCATTGTCATGTGTCGTGAAGGCCGCCTTGGAGAACGTTTACCTGAAGATCAGGGGCTGAATGCCCTTGACTGCTGAAGTGTTCCCCAACAGGAAGCTACTTCAGTACAGGACCCTGGTGCTGTGAGACATCAGTGCTAACCACTGGGGTTTACAGACGGGCGGCACGGTGGCACAGTGGTTGCGCTGCTGCCTCACAATGCCAGGGACTCGGGCTCGACTCCGGCCTCCGTTTGAATGTTCTCTCCCATGTCCGGTTGCTCCGGTTTCCTCCCACAGTCCAAAGATGTGGAGGTTAGATGGATTGGCCATGCTAAATTTTCCCTTAGTATCTCAAGATGTGTAGGTTGGAGGGATTAGCGGGGTAAATACGTGAGGGTATGGGGTGTAAGATGCTCTTTTTGAGAGCCGGTGCAGACATGATGGGCTGAATGGCCTCTTTCAGCACTGTAGGGACTCTATGGCAGGGCAGAGTATTCCTGAACTGCAACTGCAATGGGCGGCACGGTGGCACAGTGGTTAGCACTGCTGTCTCACAGCACCAGGGATCCGGGTTCGATTCCCGGCTTGGGTCACTGTCTGTGTGGAGTTTGCACATTCTCCCCGTCTCTGCATGAGTTTCCTCCGGGTGCTCCGGTTTCCTCCCACATTCTGAAAGGCGTGCTGGTTAGGTGCATTGACCCGAACAGGCGCCGGAGTGTGGCGACTAGGGGAATTTCACAGTATCTTCATTGCAGTGTTACTATAAGCCTTACTTGTGACTAATAAATAAACTTTAATGAACTGAACACTCACAATCTTTTGATGAAACCAAATCAACAGACAGGTCATAATTGGCAATGCGGGATCCATGGGACTTCTTGATAATTATAAATTCATTGCAATAGATGTTATGCCAGATTTTTGTGCCTAAATATTAGCTAGTACATTGTATAAACAGTATAGAGATGCTGAATATCCAGTTAGAAAACATGACGGATGAGCACTCTTAGATCATGTCGTCCTTTTATTAAGCTCCAGGGGCGAATTACATATCTTGCTGCTCTGTGCAATGTACACACTCTACATTTTCAGAGCTCTACAAAAAGAGTTGCGTAATGTTATAAATTATACATGATGATTCACAATGTCACAGTTTGTATTCCATATTAATAAGTTAAAGTAGATAGATATCTTTATATTACTGAGTGTTGGTCCATGAATCGGATAGAAGTTTGACTTGTCTCATTTCCAAATTCTCCGAGGATTACTAGTTTCCCCTGACAAGTGGCCATGGACACACCGACATTACAAACATATTTTAAAAAGTACAAACCCCGTAATGCATCACGGAAGCCATCACAGAGTGAAAAGGAAAGTAAGATCTTTCTTACTCGTTGGGGTCTTTTAAGAGACTTCTGGATGAGTACATGGGATTTAATGGGATTGAGGGCTATAGATAGGCCTAGAGGTGGGGATGTGATCGGCGCAACTTGTGGGCCGAAGGGCCTGTTTGTGCTGTGGCTTTCTATGTTCTATGTTCTATGTTTATACAATGCCTTTCACAACCTCGGGGCATTGCTTCCTAGCCAATTAAGTACTTTTTCAAGCATAGTCTCTGTTGCCATGTGGGAAGTGGCCCATCCAATTTAAAGTTAAAGTTTTTTTATTAGTCACAAGTAGGCTTACATTAACACTGCAATGAAGTTACTGTGAAAATCCCCTAGTCGCCACACTCTGGCGCCTGATGGAGAATTTAACATGGCCAATTCACCTAACCTGCATGTTTTGGGACTGTGGGAGGAAACGGGAGCACCCGGAGGAAACCCACACGAATACAGGGAGAACGTGCAAACTCCATACAGTCAGTGACCCGAGCCGGGAATCGAAACCTGGGTCCCTGAAGCTGTGAGGCAGCAGTGCTAACCACTGCGCCACTGTATCGACCCAGCAATGTCTCACAAACAGCAATGAAATAAATTGTCAATTAGAACATAGAATATAGAACAGTACAGCACATGGACAGGCACTTCGGCCTATGATGTGCCGAACATGGCGCCAAATTAAACTAATCCTTTCTGCCTGCCCTTGGTCCATGTCCCTCTATTCATTACATATTCATGTGTTTATCTAAAAGCCCCTTAGATGCGCCTATCATATCTGCCTACACCACCACACCTGGTAGTGCGTTCCAGACACCTACCACTCTCTATGTAAAAAAAACTTGCCCCTCACATCTCCTTTGAACTGGCCCCCTCTCACTTTAAGTGTATGCCCCCTAGTATTAGACATTTCAACTCTGGGAAAAAGATTCTGACTGCCAACCTTATCTATGCCTCTCATCATTTTATAAACTTCTATCAGGTCTCCCCTCAGCCTCCGCCGCTCCAGAGAAAACAACCATAGTTTGTCCAGCCTCTCCTTTTAGTTCAAACACTTGAATCTAGACAGCACCCTAGTAAACCTCTTCTGCACCCTCTCCAAAGCCTCCACATCCTTCCTGTAATGTGGTGACCAGAATTGAACACAATATTCTAAAATGCGGCCTAGCCAAAGTTTTATAAAGCTGCAACATGATATCCTGATTCTTGTACTCAATGCCCTGACCAATAAAGGTAAGCATGCAATATGCCTTCTTTATTGCCCTACTTTTGTGGCCACCTTCAAGGAGCTATGGATTTGAACCCCAAGCTCCCTCTGTACATCAGTGCTGTTCAGGGTCCTGCCATTAACTTTATACTTACCCTTAACATTTGATCTCCCAATTTCAGGAGTTGATTGAGGGATAAATGTTGACCAGGACGCTGAGAGAAGTCCATTGCTCCTCTTCGAACAGGCCCTTAAGATCCTTATACCCACCTGAGAGGGAATGCTCATCCAAAAGCCAGGCACCCGGACACTGCAGCAGACTCTCAGTCCATCCAATTTTCTTCCCACAACTAGTGGTGTACTGAGGCAGATTTTTACTGTTTCATAGAAACCCTACAGTACAGAAAGAGGCCATTCGGCCCATCGAGTCTGCACCGACCACAATCCCACCCAGGCCCTACCCCCATATCCCTACATATTTAACCCACTAATCCCTCTAACCTACACATTTCAGGACACGAAGGGGCAATTTAAGCATGGCCAATCAACCTAACCCGCACATCTTTGGAATGTGGGAGGAAACCGGAGCACCCGGAGGAAACCCACGCAGACACGAGAAGAATGTGCAAACTCCACACAGACAGTGACCTAAGCTGGAATCGAACCCAGGTCCCTGGAGCTGTGAAGCAGCAGTGCTAACCACTGTGCTACCGTGCCGCCACGTAGCTAGTAATTCCAGGAACAGGTTGCTAATCTGTCACCAGGTTATAGCTTGAGAGGCAGCAATCTGTATCAAGCGTGGCTGACCAGGAATCTCTCCCGCTCTTACCACCAGCCGTTTATTTATTAGTGTCACAAGCAGGCTTACATTAACACTGCAATGAAGTTACTGTGAAAATCCCCTAGTTGCCACACTCCGGCACCTGTTCGGGTACACTGAGGGAGAATTTAGCATGGCCAATGCACTCTAACCAGCACGTCTTTCGGACTGTGGGAGGAAACCAGAACACCCAGAGGAAACCCACGCAGACACGGGGAGAACGTGCAGACTCCGCATAGACAGTGACCCAAGCCGGGAATCGAACCCAGGTTCCTGGTGCTGTGAGGTAGCAGTGCTAACCACTGGGCCGCGTGTTTGGAAGGATTTTACACTCTCAATCTCCTTGACCTTGTTATGAACGCACCTTCCTTGGGCACCAGGCCTTGGAGTGGGACTGGGACCCGGAGCTCCTGGCTCAGAGGCGGGGACACTCCCCACAGCTGCACCACAAGAGCTCCTCACCCTCTCAGTCCTGCAGGGAAAAGTCAGCCTGAAAACACATTATACACGGCACCGTTAAATAATCTCTGTTCCATGACCGCATCTTTTAAATGGGGTTCGATCGGTCCTCAGCCACGGGCAGAAGTCCAGATTGCCGAATTATTCACTCAGCTGGTGTTCAGCTCCACACAGAAAGCAAATTACATGGACTCCGATTTATATTACATGTCAGGCCATTACTAATCCCAAAGTAACAATACAGCAAGGCCAGGCATGGCAGCATCAGAAATTATACTCTTTTTTTGACTGCACTCTCACTCTGAGTCGTAAGTTTCCACTCTCAAATCCAACAAAAATCAAAGCTGACGTTCCAGTGCAGCACTGAGGGTGGGCTACACTGTTGATGGTGCTGTCTTTTGGATGTGACTTTAAACCGGAGCTTCATCTGCCCGCTCCGGTGGATGTAAAAGATCACAGGTGTGGTGTTAGTGTACCTTTAAGAGTTTAAAAAAAATTCATGCTCACAGCTTGAGGTGATGTCATTGTTGGGAGGGGGAAACTAAACTGTGGGCAGGTCAGGTGACAGGAGTTGAGTTTCAGTTTCAGTTTGGGGAGTTGGAGGGTCAGCAGCATCAAGCTGAAAGAAAAGTCTCTCTCTCCCTGTGTTTTTCCTTTGGGAATTCTGTTGATTAGCTGAAAACCAGATCTTGCTTTTCTGAAGGGAGAAAATCATAGAAACCCTACAGTGCAGAAAGAGGCCATTCGGCCCATCGAGTCTGCACCGACCACAATCCCACCCAGGCCTTACCCCCATATCCCTACATATTTTACCCACGAATCCCTCTAACCTACGCATCTCAGGACACTAAGGGGCAATTTTTAGCATGGCCAATCAACCTAGCCGGCACATCTTTGGACTGTGGGAGGAAACCGGAGCACTTGGAGGAAACCCACGCAGACACGAGGAGAATGTGCAAACTCCACACAGACAGTGACCCAAGCCGGGAATCGAACCCGGGTCCCTGGAGCTGTGAAGCAGCAGTGCTAACCACTGTGCCACCGTGCCGCCCCCTGTTGTTGTTGGGGCTGGACCAGCATCTCTCTGGTGTTTTGGGAAGCTGTCTTATCTTCAAACTGTTCTGAGTCTCAGGAGCATTTAACTGCAGAATTCAACTGATGGCCTCAATCTCAGTATCACGTGAGTCTATGCTATGTTGAACCTGTTTAAAGGGTTGTTTATGGAGGTTGGTATGATTGGGGCAGCTCAAATATTCATTAAGGGTTATACATTTTTGTGCATGTTTTGTTTGTAATTGTTAGAAGTTATTGTTAATTTTCTTGCTATACGTGTTAACTATATTCTTAAATAAACTTTGTTTGAGAAAAGCTCCCTAGTGGGTCATTTCAATCATACCTGAAGTGGAACACATTATGCTTATCCTAGCCAAATTTAAGATGCAAAACTTATGATTCAGGCGAGCTTCATAAAAGACTTTGGAGTTTCTAACCTGAACCATAACACAGGGCATTGTGTTTCAGAGGGGAGTAAACCCCAGTGTCCTGGCCAATAATTATCCATCCGTGAACATCACAGAAACCCATTCTTTGGCCATTATCATCTTGCTGTTTGTGTGAGCTTGCTGTGTACAGATTAATTGCTGCATTCCCTACACTACAGCACTTCAGAAAATTTGCTCCATTAGCTGTAAAGCACTTGAGATGTCTGGTGATTATGAAAAGCACAAAATAAATACAATATAATTTATTATGCCAATCTAAACATTCAAAATATGCCACAGAAAAGTGATTCATTGCTCACTTGAGGCACTGTGGTTAGCATTGCTGCCTCACAGCATCAAGGACCCGGATTCGATTCCCGGCTTGGGTCTCTGTCTGTGCAGTGACTGCACGTTCTCCCCGTGTCTGCGTGGGTTTCCTCTGGTTTCCTCCCACAGTCCGAAAGACGTGCTGGTTAGGTGCATTGACCATGCTAAATTCTCCCTCAGTGTACCCAAACAGGCGCCAGAGTGTGGTGACTAGGGGATTTTCACAGTAATTTCATTGCAGTGTGAATGTAAGCCTCCTTGTGACTAATAAATAAACTTTATAACTGTTTGCGTCCTTTCAGTTTTCATACAGTTTGAAGTAAATTAAATTCACCAAAATACATTTAAAAAAAAGTCTACACTCTAAGGGCGGGATTTTCCAGCCACACTCACCCCAAGGCTGGAAATTCCTGGTCTGAGGTCAATGGACGTTTGCATGGTCTGCCCCTGACCGCTGTGATTCCCGTGGTGGGCGGGATGGGGAAATTCCACCCTCAATGTCGAATGTATCTTTTGGATCTGGTATTTGGTGGTCTGGGACAATAGTCAGCTACAAGCAGACTTGAAGCTAGAATCTGGGCACACACTGCTGTGAAGTACTGAGGACGTGCTGCATGGTTGGAGGTGCTGTCTTTCAAACAAGATGTTAAATTAGGGGCTTGTTAGCAAACGTGAGCTCGCGTTGATCTGGACGGAGGCTGATGACACCATTTTCTGGCAGGCCCAAGAGTCCTGGTGCATGCACAATGTGCGTCAGGGTGACAGGCTGTGGCTGTGTGCTAGCTTTTGTTTTGCAGTTAAAGGCCTCTGGGACATCAGCCTCTGTGGCACCAAAACAATAATCACAGGGCCCAGTATGGCGCCATATAAAGAGGAGTCTTGCGACAGGGAGAAGAAACTGGGAAGACGACCCAGAGAGGGAAAGGCCACTGGGAAGAGAAATCATCGGGAGAAGAGTAAAGGGTAGAGACTCCAGCGAAATGCTGGCTGTGTACAGGTAGGGCTCAGAGAAGCCCCGGGGAGCTGAGGGGGAAGCAGATGGCTGTTGACTCCGTACTGCATACTACTGGGGCAAACCAAAGGTAACACTTTGGAGTTGTTGTGTCCTGTTCAATGTGGCCAAAGATCCAGGGTTATCTCGGCAGGCTGATGCTGGAGTGCAGCTTTGTGAATCCCATGGAAGGCACTCTCGGGGGAAGAAACGGAACCATTGCGGGGGCGGGGGGGGGGGGGGGGGGGCGTGGCGGATGAGCAGTTGCTGAGGCCATCCAAGTCCGAGTGAATCTTGCGGGATTTCAGAAGCTAAGTCTTCAAAAGTGAAGTGTTGAAATTGCTCATTGTTAGAATGTAACCAATGGTAATATTGGATCTGTTGAAGTGCGACCAATGGTAACAAGCTGTAAGGATCAACTGACCCAGCAAATTCTAACCAATGACAAAATGGTGTGGTGTCACCTGACCAGCTCACTCAGTATAAATAAGAATCTGTTGGAAGTTGTGGGGAGCTTGGTATGGCCCAGGGTGAGGTCTCAAGTGTTGGAGTAATGAAGTTTCTTTATTAAACATTTTTCGTTGATTTGTAAGTTGGAGTAAATTTTATTTCATTTTTATTGCCGACAGCTGAAAAGTTCCTTTTGCTGGATGAACACTCATGAGGGAGGCAGCATTTTAACAAGATTGTGTAACTCACAGTGCACACTGATGTCTGGGCGGGTGGCTGAAAAATCTATAGGATCTGTCTTGGTTACATCTGACATTCATTGAGCAGTGTGGTTTGCCTGTTAATTCACATGTACCTCTTGTTAATTCTGAATGTTAAGACTGTCAGATAGATATTGTAAATTGTTTATTTGGCTTTGTATAGTAAAGTTTGTATTGGTTTGCTTAAAACTGTGGAATCTTGTGGGGGAAGGGGTGGCGCAGTGGTATTGTCATTGGAATAGTAATCCAGAGAGTAGGGTAATGGTCTGGGTTTGAATCTCACCATGGCAGATGGTGGAATTTGAATCCAATAAAAATATGGACTTAGAAGTCCAGCGATAACCCTGAAACTATTGTCAATTGCCATTAAAAACTCTGGTTCATAATGACCGGAATTTTACCGGCATATTCTCCATTGGCCTCGGGTGGGATCTTACGAGCCTCAGGTGGGCGTACTGGTAAAATTCCAGCCAGTGTCCTTTCGAGAAGGAAATCTACTGTCCTTACATGACCAAGCCTACATGTGACTCCAGATTGACAGTAATGTTGTTGACTCTCCAATGGCCTCTGAAATGGCCAACAACAAATAGGCTTGGGCAGTAAATGCTGGCCCACATCTCATGAATGAATATAATCTTTGTTCTCATAGTAAGTACCTGGGATCTCAAACTTTTCCTACCTTAAGCAAAGAGTCCCTAACCAGATCATACCAAAATTTAATGGTCTGCTCTGAGATTATAAAAGGCTCCATGGCCTATAGATTTGTTGGCCATTTGCTGTGTCTGATACACAGGCATAGAGCGGGGACCTCAGCCTTGGATACAACGTGTTCGTGTGTGGAAGTTCTGAAGGAGTTCTGCAATAGGCTTCCAGCGTGCACACCAGGAATATTTTTCATGTTCACTAAAATATTTAAATAAGTGTCCTACACTTATGAAGGTGACTTGTCCTCACGTTGTTTCAAATAATAGGAACATTCACACCAAATCCAGAACAAAAGCGCAAATGTTTCCGACAATACAATTCCACCGGGGTTTAATAATTAAAAGTAATAATTATGAGTGACAGCGTGCGAACATGATTTTTGCAAATTAAATCTGAAAAGTCCTTGTTTGTCTGCTGCATTGAGATGTGATGCATGTTCTGAGCAGGTGTAGGTTTAATCTTGAGGTAATACTCAACATTTTTATTCCCACCTGTGTTATTGCCAGTGTCTCTTCAGCTGACGGCTCAATTTGATAATGTGTTCAGGGATTCCACTGACTGGATGTATCATTTTTCTCCCAAAGGCCAACATTTGTCCCGCATCCCTCCCCATGCCCAGTTGAGTTCATACTTCTCAGACCCACATCCAATTCTTACCACACATGTTAATCGAGTGGGTGGCACAGTGGCACAGTGGTTAGCACTGCTGCCTCACAGCTCCAGGGTCCCAGGTTCGATTCCTGGCTCGGGTCACTGTCTGTGTGGAGTTTGCGCATTCTCTCCGTGTCTTCGTGGGTTTCCTCCCGGTGCTCTGGTTTCCTCCCACACTCCAAAGATGTGCGGATTAGGTGGATTGGTCATGCTAAATTGCCCTTTAGCAATTCTTTAACCTATGCATCCCGGGATGCATAGGTTAGAGAGATTAGCGGGGTAAATATGTGGGGTTACGGGGATAGGGCCTAGGTGGGATTGTTGTCGGTGCAGGCTTGATGGGCCGAATGGATTCTATGATTCAATGAGGAATGCTTCATCTCTCGATGTGTGAGACTGACCAGTCTAAATAATCGACTTTACAGCAATTCTAACATAGCAGGAAAAGGAACAGCAATTCTTCAAAGAAACTGGTCATTGCACAATAGCAGGTCCCTGGGGGAAAGGGCACGTGAGTGGCACTAGGTGATTTGCTTCTTCAAAGGGCTAGTATAGACATGACAGGCCTTCTGGGCAGAAACCATTCTATGGACAGAATTCTCCAGTGCCCTCCGTGGTGGGTTTTCCCACAACAGAGATAGCTCACCATCGGGCACTGATGGGATTTGATTTGTCACATGTATCCGGAGGCAATAAAAAGTATTGTTTCATGCGTGCTATACAGACAAAGCATATTGTTCATAGAGTACATAGGCGAGAAGGAAAGGAGAGGGTGCAGAATATAATGTTACAGTCATTGCTAGGGTGTAGAGAAAGATCTAAATATAAGGTGGGTCCATTCAAAGTCAGATGGTAGCAGGGAAGAAGCCGTTCTTGAGTTGGTTGGCACTTGATCTCAGGCTTTTGTATCTTTTTCCCGATGGAAGAAGGTGGAAGAGAGTATGTCCTTGATTATGCTGGCTGCTTTTCTGAGACAGCGGGAAGTGTAGACGGAGTCAATGGATGGGAGACTGGTTTGCGTGATGGCCTGGGCTACATTCAAACTACATTTGTAGTTTCTTGTGGTTTTGGTCAGTGCAGGAGCTGTGATACATCCGAAAGGATGCTTTCACAGAGTCATAGAGGTTTACAGCATGGAAACAGGCCCTTCGGCCCAACTTGTCCATGCCGCCCTTTTTTTTTAAACCCATAAACTAATCCCAATTGCCCGCTTTTGGCCCATATCCCTCTATATCCATCGTACCCATGTAACTATCTAAATGCTTTTTAAAAGACAAAATTGTACCCGCCTCTACTACTACCTCTGGCAGCATGTTCCAGACACTCACCACCCTCTGTGTGAAAAAATTGCCCCTCTGGACACTTTTGTATCTCTCCCCTCTCACCTCAAACCTATGCCCTTTAGTTTTAGACTCCCCTACCTTTCTCTGATGCATCTGCAAAAATGGGAGAGAGTCGTAGCGGACATTCCAAATTTCCTTAGCCTCCTGAGAGGCGTTGGTGGACTTTCTTAACTATAGCATTGGCATGGAGGGGCCAGGACAGGTTGTTGGTGATCTGGACACCCAGAAACTTGAAGCTCTCGACCATTTCCCCTTCATCATTGTGGATGCAGACAGGAGCATGTTCTCCTCTGTGCTTCCTGAAGTCAATGACGACCTCTTTCATTTTACTGGCATTGAGGGAGAGATTATTGTCATCGCACCAGTTCACTAGGTTCTCTCTCTGTACTCCATTTTGTCATTGTTTGAGATCCGATCCACTACGGAGGAGTCATCAGCATACTTGAAAACCGAGTTGAAGGGGAATTTGGTCGTACAGTCATAAGCGTATAAGGACTTTAGTAAGGGGCTGAGGACACAGCCTTGTGGGGCACCAGTCCTGCCGAACGTGATGGCAATTTACATTCCTCGCCCATGCCACCGTCTGGGAATCTGCAGTGGGGGGACTGGAAGATCCCACTGGCTGGAAAATTCTGTCCAGTGATTCTATTATTTAGAGCATCTTTACCTTGCAAGCAGGGATGAGAGGATGGAGATTAGAATGACGGTGATGTGAGGGAAATGTCCAAGGTTATTTGCACAATGCATTTGTTACAATCCCAATTGATGTTACTACTGGACAAGTCCGATCCCAGAGTGAAACCTGGCTCGATAGATCCCTAGTTGAATTTTGTTTTAGAAACTATAGAGGTAAGTTACTGAACAAATTCACTGGAGTCAGCAGCTAAACTTTAAACACAAAAAATAAAACATTTATTAAATAAGGAAAAATGAACAATATTACACTGGACAAAATGTTTGGAAGGATCTTGATACAAACGCCGGAACATTATTCAAACATTCTGATTCCTTTACCCCAGCTATCTCTTTATAGGTGCATACAAATTCAGCGAGATGTAACAATTTACCACATCTGTCTTGAGGACTAATATTCAGGGTAACTGCGAACTAACTGGTGAACTGTGGTCACAGTAAGAGTTTTAACACCAGGTTAAAGTCCAACAACTTGATTTTGTGTCTCTGTGTGCCTTATTTGTGAGCAGATCTCCACTCCATCTGACGAAGGAGCAGTGCTCCGAAAGCTAATGGCATTTGCTACCAAATAAAGCTGTTGGACTTTAACCTGGTGTTGTTAAAACTCTTACTGTGTTCACCCCAGTCCAACGCCGGCATCTCCACATCAGAACTGTGGTCAGACAGACCCACATTCCGTGGTAAATGACACATGTGACCAAAGCAGATTTCATGGATTTTCCAACAGCCCAGCCACATGCTTGTTGTACTGTGGGCCAACTGGCCTCACTGTAATGTAAGGGGCGCTCTCACTAGAAGTTTGCAGAATGTTAGTTCCAGCAGGAAAAAAAACGACGGAAACAGATTGGTTTTCCCTTTAGTTCATGCCAAAACAGCTGGGCGTGTTTCACAACATCAAGCAAGGAGACGGAATCTCAACACACTGGCAATGCTAGTTGCATTGAGATTGGAGTGTCCCGATCAGAACATGAATGATGCCCACCACGGAGGTCTCAGGGCCCCTCCTCCACTCCCTGATCGAAGCCAGCATTCACCATTACCCCTGATCGAAACCAGAGCCAGCACCTTGCCCCTCATTGGAGCCAGCTCCTCTCCCACCTTCACCCCCGCAACTTGCCCGAGCATTCAACCCATTCCCCCTCACCCCCTAACTGCCAATATCAGTGAATCCCCCCCCCGCCCAAAGGGCCATCGCTGCCTTCCCAGCTCCCATGTCTACTCTCACCCATCTCCACATACAAATGAATTCCGCCCACCCTCCCCACCATGGGGCTCCCATTGGTGTCCGCCCCAGCACTGCTCATTGGCACAGGTTGGTACTGCCCAGTTGGCATGGGCATGGTTCCAACCTGTGCCAGGAGCCACTGCCTGGCCCTGGTCCTCTCCCCCGGGGGGGTATACTGACCTTTGCGTCCCGGGGGGATCCCCACGACAGGTTCACGTCTAGGTAAGCCTGTTGCAAAACCTATCAATGTGACGTCACATTGGCGCGTTGTGAATATACGGCGAGGGGCGTGTTAATTATATTCAAATCCATTCAAATGTATTTAAATCAGGTTCACGCCCACTCTTGCGTTTCGCTGCGTCCCGCGCCCCTGCCGGCAATCCCGTGGACGGCGAGTGTGGATCTTTCTCACGAGCATTTCCAATCTCCACATTTCAAGAACTGATCTGGGAATTCTCTCCCACTCATCGCTCTCACTCGGACGGCTCTGTCTCGGATTCACTTCTGGGGTTTCTCACCTGCTGAGATTTGTTTCCTCCAGCATCGCCACTTCACATCGCAAGCGCAATTTCCGATCTTCAGCTGTGCCACGCTGAACAACTCCTCCTCCACCAATCCTCAGCTGCCTCCTCAGATCTTCAAACTTCTCACTCTGATTCAAATCTACTGCCTATTCTTTAATTCGGAGCCGATTATTCTGCTCCTTTCTTTACTGAACCGGTTTGGTGTCTGATCTCTATCCTTATCCTTTTACCTGGGACATTTTCCCGTGAACTGTTGCCGTCCCACCTCCTTGGGTTGGGACCTTTTTCTTGCCTTGGGACTTTCTCTCTGTTTCTCCCTCCCTGTGTCAAAGAACAAAGAAAAGTACAGCACAGGAGAAGGCCCTTCAGCCCTCCAAGTCCATGCTGGTCGTGATGCCCTAACTAAACTAAAAAAAAACCTTCTGCCCTCACTTGGATCGTATCCCTCTATTCCCTCCCTATTCATGTACCCATCCAGATGCCACTTAACTGTTGCTAATGTGCCTGCTTCCACCACCTTCTGGTAGCAAATTCCAGGCACCCACCACTCTCTGCGTGGAAAAACCTTCCCCGCACATCTCCCTTAAACTTTTCCCCTCTCACCTTGAACCTGTGCCCCCCTTGCAATTGACACTTCCACCCTGGGGAAAAAGCCTGACTATCCATCCTGTTTATGCCTCTCAGTTTTGTAGACCTCTATCGGGTCTCCCCTCGATGTGGAGTTGCCGATGTTGGACTTGGGTAGGCACAGTAAGTAGTCTCACAACACCAGGTTCAATTCCAACGGGTTTATTCGGTAGCACGAGCTTTCGGAGCGCCGCTCCTTCATCAGGTGAGTCACCTGACTGCTTACTAGGTCTCCCCTCAGCCTCCGTCTTTCCAGTGAAAACAATCTGAGTTTATTCCAGCTCTCCTCACAGGCAATGCCTGGCTCCTTGGAAATGTCTCCCACTATGATTTTTAGTATTTGATAGACAGTCGGTACTCCAGGTTAAGGTGAATACTGTTCTTTACCCATGTGTAAAAGGGAGCAGTGGAGTCAATCCATTGACAATATTATAGAAAGATTAGTTTCCTGCAGGATAAATTAGGGTGAAATGTTGCCTTGATCTGGGTTGGGGACAGGAGATGAGAATTGCAACTTGTCAAATATTTTGACAAGCCTTTGACAAATTCCTTCTCAGTATTGGGGCATGTTTTTCAGTGTCCCTGTATTTTTAAAATGTTCGCTGCAGCAGTCTATATTTAGTTGCTGTAATATAATATTTTAATCTGAACTAAATATTAAGAGAGTCGACATTTTTGTCACACACTGAACTACGCTACTGCTTTGATGCTGACTGGCAGTCAAAAGAAAGAACTTAAAACCCAAAGGTAAAGCACCATCGCAGAAAGATTAAGAGATTTTTTTCTTTAAGAAAGGGAAAATCCAATGTAAAAGTTCTTTGGAATGTGACCGAATAAGCGATTACAGCAGACCGAAGCTACAATAATGTTAAGAGACCAAAATTAAAACCACGCAGAGAGACTCTTAGATTCTCAGGCAGCACCCACAGAGAGAGAGAAGCTGTGTTAATCTTACAAACCAGAACTTCTGAGACTTTCCTCAGGCCTGTACCATCATAGAATCCCTCCAGTTCAGCCCATCGAGTCTGCACCTACCACAATCCCACCCAGACCCTATCTCCATAACCCCACATATTTACCCTGTTAATCCCCCCGATACTAAGGGACAACTTAGCATGGCCAATCCACCTACCCTGCACATCTTTGGACTGTGGGAGGAAACCCACGCAGACACAGGGAGAACGTGCAAACTCCACACAGATGGTGACCTGAGGCCGCAATTGAACCCGGGCCCCTGGTGCTGTGAGGCAGCAGTGCTAACCGCTGTGCCGCCCAAAGTTAGGCCTTTGCTTGTGAGCTTAAATAATCGAGTGAGTGAGTGCAGGCTCTATTAGTGCGTACAAGCCAAACATGACCATCTTTCTCCTTGCCCAGCAGTCATTCACATACACGTCCTTTCCAGAAAAGCTTACTGGATTAACTTTAGAATTGGAAACCTTGGCTGACTTCCCTTCTGGCTGGCATGTCTCTAAGAACTCTAGCCTCTGGTAGAAGCTAATACAGCAGGGATGGCAAGTTGGATTCTGGTCTGCCGAGCTAAAGTTATAAACTTAATTTTATCAATTTCGCTGTCGCGGTGATTTGATTTTGTTTAAAAGCTGCAGGACAGCGACTAAATTTGTAATACCCGGGTGCTGTCTGCCAGAGGTAACATTCTTGGAAATGCTATTTAAAGGCATGTTGGCTGATGGGCCAGCTCCCTGCTGGAACACAATCTGGTTCAGTATTGGGTTTCATCTTTAAGGGAGGTTTATGCAGTGAGTGGGACTTGGTTTCGAAAAACCAAAGGGCTCGGTTGTAGCCTCAATAAATTTTTCTTCCTGCGCCATCAAAATTTTTGAAAAATGTCCCCTTGGATAGAACCGCTTAATCCCTAAGGTGCTGAAAGAGGCCATTCAGCCCATCGAATCTGTACCGACTCTCCACACTGACTATCGAGGTGCAGTGCTGAATGTGCAACAAGAGAGGTAAGTGCTTCCAACTAAGAGTCATGACATTGTCCTTTTCCTTGTTATCGTGACATCATAGAGGTGAAGTCCGTGCCTTCCAAATGTTGATAGCTTACTGATCATGATTATTCACTCCAGGGTGTTAATATGGGCGGCATGGTGGCACAGTGGTTAGCACTGCTGCCTCACAGCTCCAGGGACCTGGGTTCAATTCCCGGCTTGGGTCACTGTCTGTGTGGAGTTTGCATGTTCTCCCCATGTCTGCGTGGGTTTCCTCTGGGTGCTCCGTTTTCCTCCTACAGTCCAAAATATGTATGGGTTAGGTGGATTGGCCATGCTAACTTGTCCCTTAGTGTCCTGGGATGCGTAGTTTTAGTGGCATTAGCAGATTAAATACGTGGGGTTAGTTGGGATTGTTATCGGTGCAGACTTGATGGGCTGAATGTCCTCCTTCTGCATCTTAGGGTGTCTACTTCTTCAGAGGAGGGCAAATGATATGGTAGCCTTTATCACAAGAGGATTTGAGTACAGGAGCAGTAAGGTCTTGCTTCAATTGTATAGACATCTGATTGGACTGCACCTTTATTATTTCGTTTATTTATTAGTCACAAGTAAGGCTTACATTAACACTGCAATGAAGTTACTGTGAAATTCCCCTCGTCACCATGGTCCGGTGCCTGTTTGGATCAATGCACCCAACCAGCACGTCTTTCAAAATGTGGGAGGAAACCGGAACACCCGGAGGAAACCCACGCAGACACGGGGAGAACGTGCAGTCTTTGCACAGACAGTGACCCAAGCCGGAAATCGAACCCGGGTCCCTGGCACTGTGAGGCAGCAGTGCTAACCACTGTGCTACTGTGCCACCCATACCTGGAATACTGTGTGCAATTTTGGTCCCCTTACCTAAGGAAGAATATTATTGCAATACAGGGAATGCAACAAAGGTTCACCAGACTTGTTTCTGGGTTGACAAGACTGTCCTATGAAGACAGATTAGGGAAACTGGGCCTGTATTCTCCAGAGTGTCGGAGAATGAGAGGTGATCTCTTTGAAGCTTACAAAACACTTAAAGGAATAGACAGGGTAGATATTTTTTATATATTTAAAGAAGCTTATTTTGTCAGTTTATATATTCCTCGCTATTTTGCCCTTGTAGCTTATTTTCTCTCTTTATTGTCTTTTTAGTCATCCTTTGATGGATTCTGAATTCATCCCAGTTTTTGGGGCTATCACTGACTTTTGCCTCTGTACCTGCTTTTTCTTTCAACTTAATATTCTCCTTAACTTCCTTGGTTAGCGATGGTTGGTTTATCCCACTCTTAGGCCCTGATTTTACCAGCATGCCCACCCCGGAATCGGAATGGGCGAGGCTTGCAGAACGGCATTCTCCGTTGGCCTCGGGTGCGATGTTATGAGCCTTGGGCGGGCGTGCCGGTAGAATTCTGGCATTAGAATATAAAATTCCATGAGCTTTTGCTACTTTACTGTCTTTTTCGCTTGTAGATTATTTGCCTGCGACAGCCCGTCCAGTTCAGAGACATACCAGAAATGTCCTGTGATGAGGGAGGTGATGAATGTGGTATCAAAAGGAAGGATAGCTGGAATGCATCACCTGCATCCTGATTTGAACCCATGTGTGTCAAGGTAGCTTGAATTGACTGTCCGATGTGCGTGTCTATTGTGGGGAATCGGAGTGATCATTCTGCCAAGTCTGCGTGGAAGAGTTCTTGAAAAGCTCCATGAAAGACATCCTGGGCATTGTCTGGATGAAGGAATTAGCATGTAGTTATTTTTATTGGGCAAGTCTGGATGTTCAGATTGAAGAAAAAGTGGGAGAGTGTCAGTCCTGTGCACGAATAAGAAATACACCACCGTTGTCTCCTTTACACCCTTGGGAGTGGACTAAAATGCCATGGCAACAAATGCATATAGATTTTACTGGTCTATTTGAAGGTTGTATGTTCTTAGTCATAATTGATACACACTCAGAGTGGCCAGAAGTTGTCATCATGAGAGCTACTACATCTGAACAAACTATCGAAAAACTTGATGAAATGTTTGTATGATTTGGTAATCTAGAACAGATTGTTAGCGATAATAGTTCACAGTTAATTTCACAAGGGGATTATCTCAAAGTATATGGTAAATAGCATATAGGATCCACAACCTTTCATCCATCAACCAATGGATTAGCTGGAAGATTTGTGCAATCCTTGAAACATTCTTTAAAATCTTCAAGAGAGCAATGTTCATTATCAGGTCGTGTGAATAGCTTTTTGGCATCTTATAGAAACACTACTCATGGGACTACCCGAAGTTCACCTACATTACTACTCTTAAAGAGAAAGCTAAGAACTACGTTTGATTTGTTATTGCTTCCAGGAACTTCAGAGATAATAGTGTCAACAACAATCTCAAGTTGCTGGATGAGAAGTGAGGGCAAAACAGTGCTCATTTCAACAAGGAGATCGAGAGTTAGCGCGTAATTATGCCATGAGTGAGAAATGGGTCCCAGCTGTGGGCCGGAACTCTACCACCTTGCCTGCCATGGAATCGGAGCGAGCGAGGGTCCAACAACAGGAATCTCCATTGACCTTGAGGGGGAATTTCCAGTCTCGCTCGAGCGAGGTCATAAAATCCCGTCCATAGTTTCAGCAAAAACAGGTCCAATTTCTTACATGGTTCAAACCAAAGATGAACTAGTTTGGTGGTGCCATGATGGCGAATTGTTGTCATCTCAATGAATTCTCAGAATCATCTCCAACTTCTTCAGTTCCTGGTTTTGTGAATACTACAATGGAAGACTTAGTTGAATCTGAGCTGCCTGGTGATTGTGTCTTTGCTACATGAGAATGATGCAGAATTAGTTGCAAGAGAAGAAATGTCTACTGAAGTTCCAAATCATGCTTCTAGGGTCAAGGCAGCCAAATTCCAGAATGTCGTATATAACCAAAGAGGAAGAGACACCCTCCTGATTGACTTTTTTATTGACTGTCTATAAAGATTAATGATGCGTAGTACTGTGTCTACAGCATTATTGATCTTGGGTATAACATTGTAGTGATTTGTTGTCATGACCATGGAAGTAAAGGGGGAGGGATGTTATATATTTAAGCGGTTGCATGGTTGCTTTAAGAGCCAGTCACATGATTTGGTGGTGAATTCATTTGGGGTGTTTCACAGGCTGCTGATTATTTTCAGTTTCTGTTTTGTGCAGAGAAGATCTCTTTCAATAAACCTGTTGAGTGTTATGTTGAATCTACCTGTGCCAACCACGTCTTTTTCTTTTTGCTTAAAGTCCACAACCCTGAACATAGTTAGGACATTACAAGAATGGCGGGTATAGTTCCAAGTCGGGACGGTGCTGATAACTTGGAGAGGAACTCGCAGGTGGCGGTGTTCCCATGCAACTGCTGCGCTTGTCGTTCCATGCAATAGGGGCTGTGGGTTTGGAAGATTGAAGAAGTTGCGACAGTGCATCTTGTATAGGGCACACACTGCTGCCATGTTGCACTGATGGTAAAGGAAGTGAATGGTGAATGTGATAGATGTGGTGCCAATCAAGCAGGATGCTTTGTCTTGCATAGTGTTGAGCTTCTTGTGTTGTTGGAGCTGCACTCATCCGAGCAAGCATCGAATATTCTATCGCATTCCTGGCATATGATTGGCAAATGATAGAGAGGCTCTTGGAGTTACAGGAGATGGGTTACTCAGCACAGAATACTCAGCCTCTATCTTGCTTTAATTGCTATAATATTTAGGTAGCTGGTCCAGTTAATTTCTGTTTACTGGTGACAAGGGCGGCACGGTGGCAGAGTGGTTAACACTGCTGCCTCAAGCACCAGGGACCCGGGTTCAATTCCAGCCTCGGGTCACTGTCTGTGTGGAATTTGCACGTTCTCCCCGTGTCTGCGTGGGTTTCCTCCGGGTGCTCCGGTTTCCTCCCACAGTCTGAAAGAAGTGCTGGTTAGGGTGCATTGGCCGTGCTAAATTCTCCCTCAGTGTACTCGAACAGGCGCCGGAGTGTGGCAACTAGGGGATTTTCACAGTAATTTCATTGCAGTGTTAACTTAAGCTTGTGACACTAATAAATAAACTTAAAAAAAACTTAAAGTATGTTGATAGTGGGTGATTCAAGAATGAGAATGTAATGCAATGTCAGAGTGGCACGGTGGCACAGTGGTTAACACTGCTGCCTCACAGCACCAGGGACCCGGGTTCAATTCCAGCCTCGGGTCACTGTCTGTGTGGAGTTTGCATGTTCTCCCCGTGTCTGCGTGGGTTTCCTCCAACGGTCCAAAGATGTGTGGGTTAGGTGGATTGACCATGCTTAATTAACCCTACTGTCAGGGGGACATGGCAGGGTGAATATGTGGGGTTACGGGAATAGGGCCTGGGTGGGATTGTGTTCGGTGCAGACTTGATGGGCTGAATGGCCTCCTTCTGTACTGTAGGGATTCTGTTGTGATTCTGTGATTCAGAGGGAGGTGGTTAGATCCTCTCTTGTTGGAGATGATCATCGCCTGGCACTTGTGTGTGGCGATGTTATTTATGGACCAGGGTGCTGTTACTTGCGACTTACAGACCTGGGTGTTGCCCAGGTCTTGCTGCATGGAGGTCTTCTTAATTATGAAAAATAACAAATGGGAACTGTGCAAACATCAGTGAGCATGCCCACTTCTAACCTTATTGTGTCAATGGTGTTACTGTATCCTGCTCATTTCACAGAAGTGGTGATCTGTGATGTGTCAGACGCTACCATGCAGCATCGCTCTCTCCTGAAGCAAAGAAGACTAATCCAAAAACAACAGGAAGACTGAGGCACCAGAAATTAGAATAACAAGCATGCAGGTCCAAGGAGGTGGCATGCTCCAGATAATGAGTAAAAAACAGAAGGTATCCGGCATTAACTCTTGCTTAATCACAGTAAACAAATCCATGCCAAAAACGTGCTCCTTTTGAAATTGTGCCAGGCAATATGAGCAAATGACTGCTTGAACTGTTGCTCTGAAACTTCCCTCCACTATTCTGGCAGAGGTGCTAACCCATCTATGTTAATCAGGATAACACCTCTGCACTGAAATAGCAACTTCAAGCTGAACATGCTAAGTGTCAGTACGTTATTATTTGCCTTATCATCGCTGGATGATTGAGAGTTGAGAAAATGTTTCGAGCCATCTTCTTAAAGATCGTGGGGTCGATTGGGAGTGGACACATGACCGCGAGTGGGAGGTGAATAGAGTACCCTCACTGACCGAAGTACTCCACGAGTTTGATCTAATTTTGCCACTGTTCAGGGGCACGGTGGCACAGTGGTTAGCACTGCTGCCTCACAGCACCACGGACCCGGGTTTGATTCCGGCCTTGGGTGACTGTGTGGAGTTTCTACGTGTGTCTGCGTGGGTTTCCTCCGGGTGCTCTGGTTCCCCCTCTCGGTCCAAAGATGTTTCAATTGGGTGGAATAGCCATGCTAAATGCATGGGGTTAAGGGGATAAGGTGGAGGAGAGGGCCTAGGTGGGATGCTCTTTTGGAGAGTTGGTGCAGACTTGAGGGGCCAAGTGGCCTCTTTCTGTGCTGTAGGGATTCAATGGTTTGACTGTCTGTGTGGAGTTTGCATGTTCCCACTGTGTCTGCGTGGGTTTCCTCCGGGTGCTCCGATTTCCTCCCACATTCCAAAGATGTGCGGGTTAGGTGGATTGGCCATGCTAAATTGCCCTTTAGTGTCCAAATGATGGATAGGTTAGGGGGATTAGCGGGGTAAATGCATGGAGTTATGGTAATGGGGTGGGTGGTGGGCCTGGGAAAGATGTTCTGACGGAGAGTTGGCCAGACGAGATGGGCCAAATGGTCATCTTCTGGATGTAAAGATTCTCTGATTCTATTCTGGGGGTGAGCTTCTTGTGAATTTGGAGCAGCTCACCAATCGGAGTGGTTTGAATATCTAGTGACTCCACCCCACCTGTTGAGCTAAATGATGGCAAGAGACTGCAGAATGCAGGGGAGGATAATTGGGGACCGCTGGTTTGACCTTCCCACATCAAAGACCAACTCCCTCCGCCAATTGATAATTCAAAATTGCACTGCAGTCCTTTTGGTCCTTCATGGGACCTGTGTTTATCTTGGGCTGATGAGGCTGTGGTGGGCACACTGTCTGCATCTTTCAAGATCCCAACGAAATGGCTAGTGCGCCACGGTTATTAATTCTCACGCACTTACTTCAGACTGGTGGGCTGAGCCAGAAGAGGTGGGCCAGCCGGTTCAGCCGCTGGGAGAGGGATAGATCACGTATTGAATGTAGGGGTAGGGAAGCTGGCAGATACACCTTGCAATTGGTCAGTAGAAGTGAAAGTGTTTGGAACACTGTTGCAAAGTTGAGTGTGTGAAGTTGGAATGTGGTGTTGATAAAGATGTAAAAAATTGTAAAAATGCTAGAGGAAAAAAAAAATTGCATCGGAGCTTGGAAGTTTAAAATGCAAAGTACATCCAAAGTCCCAGACTGAAACATTTGTATCAAACCGTCAAGCAGTTGTCTTGACAAAGCAACCTGTTTGTGTTTGAATTTTTGTCCAATCCATTTAAAGCAGGCACTCAGCTACCAAGAACCTACAGGATTTGAATTTGATGATGTTGATAACAAGAGACAAATCCTATTGTAGGAAAAGTGATAGGTCATCACAGGTATAAAAGAGAGTGAAAAGGGGAAAAACTGAAAGAGGGATAGTCACTACCACCTCTCCAGTCTCGAGAGGGAGAGAGCAGCTCTCCACCCTGTCGGCTTCACATATCTTTCAGAGAACGCACCATCCAACCAACGAAATATACCAAATCAGAAAGAACTCACAGACAGAGAAATCAACCGAGAAACTACAGAAGGTTCCGAAAGACACAAAACCTGGTTGTACATTTTTTTGAGAGTGACTAAATTCTATTATTACTTTTTTTGGTTAAGGAATGGACATTGTATTTATTTAAATAGCATTCCAGTGGAATCTTATTCTGTGCGGTATGTTACTTGTTTAGTTAAAGTTCCCGGTTAGTTAAACAAATAAATTGTTAAGTGTTCATTTTAAAGTGAGTGTGGGGTATTTCTGTTAGTTAACCACTAAACATTACTGAAGAATAGTTCACACCTTCCCACACCCTGTTAACAGATTATGAGGCGAGGTATTCCCCTTTGGGGGACTCGGTGTTACGTCTCAAAGGGGGGGAAACCTCCACGTTGTAACAGACACAAAATGGGCATGCAATTGTTGTTGGGGATCCCTCAAAATCCGAGGATAATGCCCGTCAAGCTCGGTGAGCCTTCAGGTGACTGAGGGGTCTGAGTTTGGAGCCCCAGGCTCTTCCGCAGTGGGGCCATGTTGTTGTGTTGGGGGAGTGGAACTCACAGCCCCGGGTTGTCTTCCCTCTCCCTCCCCTGCCGCCACCATTCTGCCTCGCTGTCAAATCACTGTCCTTCGAAGCGGCTCACACCTTGATGGACCAGGTGCAGCCCGTGCCGAGTGGTCCACAGTCTTCTCCCCCCCAGTCAGTGGTGTTAATGCCTCCGTCCCTTAACACGGCCTTAAGCGTTGTGAGGAACTAGATCAGAGACTCTAAGGTATATGATGAAGTTAGCCTAAACCCTAACTTATCCTTTTGATTCTGACATTCGGGTGAGCATAATGTAATTTGCTGCAGGTATGATTCAAATAACCCATTTGGAAGTTTTTATCAAAACAAGCTTTATTTAAGAACAGAGAATATAACAAAAAGAATTAGCATAATTTTCACCAATTAAAATACTTAAACATGACAAGGCATAATTCTTAGCAGCTATCCATCTCTAGAGCCCCAATGTAAAGCAATATCCCCATAGACATAGATCTTTCTTCAGAATAAGTTAGCACAAAAACATAGCGTGGGTGCTATGTTTCTAGCTGTTGGGTCCATTTATTCATTTGAAGAGACCTAGGGGATCGCACTGGTACAAGTATTAAAATGGTTTTCTTTTATTGAACAAAACTTAAAATTAACATGACAGAAGCGGAAAAATGAACTTGGAGACTGGCTTCTAAGAAAGGCAGTCCCTGTACTGCAATTGAACACACTGAACTGAACTGAACTGAACTGGATGTTGGAACAACTGAATACACGCACTCTGAAACCAAAACATATTTCCACCCTTGTCTTCTTATTGGAAATGTTTTTTGCACACTGCCTCTGGCTTAGAAAAACATGATGTGGAGATGCCGGCGTTGGACTGGGGTGAACACAGTAAGAAGTCTCACAACACCAGGTTAAAGTCCAACAGATTTATTTGGTAGCAAATACCATAAGCTTTCGGAGCACTGCTCCTTCGTCAGACGAAGGAGCAGTGCTCCGAAAGCTTCTGGTATTTGCTACCAAATAAACCTGTTGGATTTTAACCTGGTGTTGTGAGACTTCTTACTTAGAAAAACAAGCCTTGCAGCTGCTGTTATGCTGTTGTTTGCCTGCATCGTGTACCCTTCAGGAATGCAGTCAATTTCTAGCTACCTTTAGCCTTCTGATTCTACATGTAGTCAAGTTAGCAGACAATTGCTGAGCTTAGCAGAGTTAGTTGCATAGGCAGAAATATCATAAAATGAAGTCTTTGCATCGACTGAAGCAAACAGGGCTACGCATACGTAGGATCCCACACGAGCCTTTTAACACCCGTTTTGTGATTCTCATAAAGCCACCTGTAGGGTAAGATCCATCTCCAGACAGCAACATCTCCGAGAAAAAGATTTATTTCTCAGCAGATTCCACTCTCCAACTCCAGACAGAGAAAGCAATCTCTCCCAAACCACAGATTGCTCTTGATTTCTGTATATAAGCCTAGCTCCACCCAGTCACCTGATTTTTTTCCTGTCAATCAAGCCCTACTCTGCAAAATCCCAGGGGGAAACACAAAATAACAGAACCCTGCGTCAGTCCAAATTAAAACAAACATTGTAGCAATTAAGATCAATTCCAATAATAACAGATCCTGCACAAGAAACATGACACAAATACACTTCTTAAAGGCACAGTATCCTTTCATGTAAGATGTAGTTTCCTAGCACAGCAGAATGTCTCAGCCTTGGCAACAAGACATGATGTTAATGTGTGATTGGCAGATTGCAGAGGGCAGTGAATATAAAGAAAAAGAGTACTTCTATAGTTTTCAGGCACATTTGTTAGACCCAATCATGTGAAATGTGTAAAGTGATTCACTTTCTCTGAAAGTTCAAGAAGGGGGCTGTTATTTTTCTACTCTGATACTCCTAACTTCCTTCACTAAGAATATCGAAAAGCATTAGGCGATGCATCATCATTTTTTTATATGTCAGGGTCTCATAAGGTATCTATTGTCCTGTTGAAATTCTTCTGTCCATTTACTGGGATATATAATGAGAGACTGATGGGTGGCTTGGTGGCAAAGTGGTTAGCACTGCTGCCTCACCGCGCCAGAGACCCGGGTTCAATTCCGGCCGCGGGTGGTTGTCTGTGCGGAGTTTGCATGTCCTCCCCGTGTCTGTGTGGGTTACCTCCGGGGGCTCCGGTTTCCTCCCATAGTCCAAAGATGTGCGGGTTAGGTTGCTCGGCCATGCCCCTTAATGTCAGGGGATTAGAACTGTAAATATGTGGGGTTACGGGGATGGAACTTGGGTGGGATTGTTGTGGGTGCAGACTCGATGGGCCAAATGGCCTCCTTCTGTACTGTAGATTCTATGATTCTATTTGTAAAAAAAAATGAAAGTGAGCAACTTAAAGCAAACAGATCACCAAACCCTCGACTTGATGGTAACTCAACAGCTAATGGTGTCCCTACCTACCTTTAGGGCGGCACGGTAGCACAGTGGTTAGCATTGCTGCCTCACAGCGCCAGGGACCTGGGTTCAATTCCCGGCTTGGGTCACTGTCTGTGTGGAGTTTGCACATTCTCCCCGTGTCTGCATGGGTTTCCTCCGGGTGCTCCGGTTTCCTCCCACAGTCCAAAGATGTGCAGGTTAGGTTGATTGCCCATGCTAAATTGACCCTAGTGTGGGGGGGGGGGGATTAGCTCGGGTAAATATGAGGGGTTGTGGGGATAGGGCCTGGGTGGGATTGTTGCGGTGCAGGCTCGATGGGCCGAATGGCCTCCTTCTGTAGGATTCTATGATCCAGTTAGAGAATAAATCTACTTGAGAAATAAAAATTTTATTAGCCAAGTAGAAACCGTTCTTGTGGTTAACTTGTCTGTCTGCTTTCTGACTATATTCCTGAGGTGCTGATACTGGATGTGAAAGATGTTGAGATAAACAAAGTGACTTTCTCTTTATTACTTACTAGTCCAAGTAGCAAGGGCTGTAAATCGGATAATAAATAAACCTGACCCCAGAACTTAACGAGACAGACACAACACAGAATGCTCAAGTTGAGGACAGCTGAAAAAAAGAGACACATTGTCAAAGCTTTTTGTTTAACACTTGTAATGTAATGTATGATGTAGATGGTGATTTACTATAGACACTTGAGGGAGAATTTGAAATCAGGCCTAGGAACGACGTGCCTACTCTGTAAGCTGTTTTGAAGAAGTACTAGTCATGAAGTGTTACGCAGACACCAGAGCCTGTCTACAGCCTATCTAAGAACCAAACCCCTTGCCCAGAGTCCAAGGCAAAAGGCCTCAATCCCACAACATATCAGAACATGAAGGCAGCAATGTCGACATTGATGTCAAAGATCTGTCAGTGTTGTCGAAGGAACCACAGAATCCGGAAACCTTTGAAAGAAGCTCAAAATACTTCGATGGAAGAGGCAAACTGGAGAGAGGTAATGATGACATACCTGGGGAACAGCCCATACCCTTGTCCCGCCTGTTTGACTGCCTCAAGGGCCCACAGGGAGGCCAGCAGTGGGTTTCATGGAAACACCATAAGGGAAAATTCCCCCTTTTTGCCCACCATGGGAATCGTAGCTCGGGGGGGAGGGGGAGAGGTGGGGGGGACCACGCACAAAGGTCAATTGACATCGGGCAGGATTCCCGGTTTTGGGGCAAGTGTAGCCGGCGAATCCCACTCCACGTTTCCAGTACCGAGCAGCTTCAGGTCTTCAAGAAAAGAGCCAAAACTCCAACTTAGTTCCTTTCTTTATGCAGTAGGTCTGATAATAGATGGTGTTCGCTTAAGGCATGGTGTGCAGGAGTTGGCATACTCGAGGAATCCTATACAAAATGGATGCTCCTTACCATTTGGACGACTCACTGTCTCCATGCAACAATCTTCAACCTTTTATTTCGGAGCTGTGGACATTCAGCTTTCAAAAATGTGGAGGTTCATACACTCAGCTGTTCTTTCACA
Source organism: Mustelus asterias (assembly GCF_964213995.1). Classification (NCBI taxonomy): domain Eukaryota; kingdom Metazoa; phylum Chordata; class Chondrichthyes; order Carcharhiniformes; family Triakidae; genus Mustelus; species Mustelus asterias. The sequence continues at coordinate 147,748,899 of NC_135803.1, read as the reverse complement.
ATGTTACCGCCCATAGATTCAGGGCAGATAAAGAAGCTATGAGTCTCTTAGTTTTTCATGAAGTATGGTTAAAGGTGGAGGATACACAAGACGCTGTAATAGACGGTGACCATCCCCATGAAGAGCTGCTTAGCATGGATTGTTTCTCCCTACAGAGGGATGAGGAAGAATCCTTCACAGTAATGTATAAAAATTTTTTTTAAGTTTATTTATTAGTGTCACCAATAGGCTTATATTAACACAGCAATGAAGTTACTGTGAAAATCCCCATCGCCACACTCTGGTTCCTATTCGGGTACACTGAGGGCAAATTTAGCATGGCCAATGCACCTAACCAGCTCGTCTTTCGCACTATGGGAGGAAACCGGAGCATCTGGAGGAAACCCACGCAGACACGGGGAGAACGTGCAGATTCCACACAGACAGTGACCCAAGCCGGGAATCGAACCCGGGTCCCTGGTGCTGTGAGGCAGCAGTGCTAACCACAGTGCCATCGTGCCGTCTGGTAATGTGTGATCTCTTGGAGGTTGAGATCCTGGAAATAGATGGACCTTGTGATGTCTCTGTTGCCTTTTAAGAAGAATCAGCTGTGCTGTAAGTTGCTGGACAGCATTCCGATCTCAGTTCCACTAAATCTACTGAGGCATTGCCGACTTTACATCCTGTTGCTCATGAAGGCAATGTTTTGCTGAGTCCAAATTAGAGTCAATAAAGGATCACATTGCTCAGGAGCTGGTACCTTCCCAGGATGGTAGTCAACTGGCCCCATACTTCAGTCCAAGTGTTCTTTCCTTTGGAACTGGTGGGTGGTTAGCACAGAAGGTGTGGCAGAATACTTAGCACTTCTGAAGCTGCGGAGTTCTATACAGCAATCTTGTCCCAGAGTTATGATGTGGAGATGCTGGCATTGGTCTGAGGTGGGCACAGTAAGAAGTCTCACAACACCAGGTTAAAGTCCAACAGGTTTATTTGGAATCACAAGTTTTCGGAACGCTGCCCCTTCATGAGGTGAAACTAACACCAACCACTCACCTGATGAAGGAGCAGCATTCCGAAAGCTTCTGATTCCAAATAAACCTGTTGGACTGTAACCTGGTGTTGTGAAACTTCTTACTTGTCCCAGAGTTGTTTATCGAGGAGAAATACCCAAATTGCAGAAGGTGAAAATGTCTTGATTCCTTATTCTCAGCAGTTCTTCCCACCTTTCGTGGAGCAACTTTGTACAGAGAGGAGTGTGGCTCCCTCATCACTGCCTACAGAGAGAAATGGTCCTGACAGAAGGTCATTGGGAAATCATCTTTTTCTTTTCTTGATAGTCCGATAGGAAGTTGGTCTTTTTATGCCTTTATCATCTAAATTCATTGAAATCTCTGCTCTTCAATTCCTTTTTAGCCTTTGATGCGGCAGTTGATGGTACATTTGTGTCAATCTTCCCAAGATTTGAAGATCCTCTTCCTAAGCTTCTTCCTACAGTCCTTTGAGGGAGAAATAAGTTCATCATCAGAACGTCCTGGGTTCTTCTCTTCTCATTCCAGAGGGTCCAAACTTCGGTTCTCTTCAGCCTTCTCTTTTGGATTAGTCTTACATTGAATAGTCTTCCTTGCTCTTGCAGTTCAGTCATTCTGAAACCTACGCTCAGCTATTCCGATAGCGTAAGGTGTTGCTGTAATCTGCAGACGGTGACATGCTACTGGATGCAGACGAAAGCTCTTATGCCTCCAGCCATCTTCCTGAGGGGCCACGAATACTGAGGGTGATTGAATCTCTCCCAACAATGTGATCTGGGGATGGGAGAGTGGGAGTTGAGGTTCAGTAAAATCAATTGTTGTGAAAAGGGAGTTACAGGAATGTAATATTAATAGTTAAAGACGTAGGGCGGGCTTTTCCAGGGTTGTCTGGTCCCGTGCAGACTTTTGGCTGGGCTGCCAAATTTCCCACGGTGGGTCCTGCCTTGACGGGGCTGGAAAATACTGGCCATAGTTTCATTTTGTTGTTAAAAAGTAGGATAGCATACTTGGGAGGGCAGGGGGTGGGCGGGGGGGGGGGGGGGTGGGCGGGGGAGGCGGGGGGGGTGGTGGTTGTATAAGGGGTTAACAGATAGAAATATATCGCTAGTCCTTCCCAGTCGTTCGGTCTAAGTCCTGGGATTCCCTCTCTAACAGAACTGTGGGTGTACCTACACCACTATTCTAGTGCTCGTGTAAGCCTAAGTCCAAAGATGTGTGGGTTAGGTGGATTGGCCATGCTAAAGTTGCCCCTTAGTGTCAGGGGGGCTCGTTAGGGTAAATGCATGGGGTTATGAGGATAGGGCCTGGGTGGGACTGTAGTCGGTGCAGACTCGATGGGCCGAATGGCCTCCTCCTGCATTGCAGGATTCTATGATTATACATGGACTGCAGCAGTTCAAAAAGGCAGCTCGCCACAGTCATCTCAAGGGCAATTAGGGATGGGCAATAAATGCTGGCCTAGCTCACATTCTGTAAATGAATTTAAAAAAGATGGGGTTTGCTAATGTATAACATAATGATGTACCACTGACGGTAGTCAGTCATGAGTTAGACACTTTCTCTCTCTCTCTCTCTCTCTCGAGATGTTGGAATTATGCCTACTCTGTAACCTGTTGTGAAGTAGTACTGGTAAAGTGTTAAGCAGATACCAGGGTTTGTCTACAACCTGTCAAGGAACCCTAGAGTCTAAGACAGAAGGGCAGAAGATGGCAGCAGTTCAGAACAATGCCCACAAGGATGGATCGAAGATACAAATTTCAAATGAAGCAACAATTTACATTGCATGAGAGAGGGTGCTGATTGGTTGGCAAGTGGATTCTGATTGGTTGAGGTGTTCCCATGGAGACTGCACTATGGAGCAGTTTCCCCTCAGCTTTTGTTTACATTAAAACATGGCAAGTTGACTCTGATTGAACTGTTGCTGGTGGTGTTTGGTCAGTGAACGGGCAAAGGGTCGTGCTGGGTTGATGCGATAAACCAGTTGTTGGGATGTAAAGCTTGGCAGCACAACAGACAACCTTTTGCTTACAAGCCTCATGATATCGTGTTTCTTTATTCTTTCGATGGGAGGTGGCCTTCACTGCTAGGCCAGCATTTGTTGGCCATCCCGAATTGCCCTTGGACTAGGCCATTTCAGAGGGCAGTTAAGTGTCAACCACATTGCCCTGGCTCTGGAGTCACATGTAGGCCAGACCAGGTAAGGGTGGCAGATTTTCTTCCTTAAATGACACTAGTGTTTGCAAGAATCCCATCTGCAGAATGAACCAGGGACTCACTCCTCAACTCATGTCCGAAGCTTTGCTCCAACGATGGTTGTTGGGAGTAACAGAGAAGATTGTGGATCATTTGTCTTTTTTTTACAAGGTGTTATCAGACATACAGAAGTGTCATAAGTGTACATGTGTCACTGAAGCCCCCCTGCTCTGTCAACTGATACCAAAGTGCCTTTAGTGGGGGCGGCACGGTGGCACAGTGTTAGCGCTGCTGCCTCACAGCACCAGGGACCCGGGTTCGATTCCCGGCTTGGGTCACTGTCTGTGTGGAGTTTGCACGTTCTCCCCGTGTCTGCGTGAGTTCCCTCCGGGTGCTCCAGTTTCCTCCCACAGTCCGAAGAAGAGTAGGTTAGATTGATTGGCTGTGCTAAATTCTCCCTCAGTGACCTGAACAGCCGGAGTGTGGCGACTAGGCGATTTTCACAGTAACTTCATTGCAGTGTTAATGTAAGCCGACTTGTGACACTAATAAATAAACTTTAGTGATCCAAATAGGTTTTTACAGTAATCTATGATAGTTCTCATGGTTGCCATTGCTTTATACTCCAGATTTATTAATTGAATTTAAGAAGCACCAGCTGCCCTGCTGAGATTTGAACCCATTTTCCTAAAGCATTGGCCTGAGTTTCTGGAATATGAGTCCAATGTTATTGCCAATACGCCATGGTCTCCCCCATCATCACCAACATTAGATGCAATTCCACGATTGGCAGCATTTACTGAACAATCACAAGTGTGCTAAGAATTTTAAGATTATCAGTCAGGCTCGCAAAGTGGCCTATTATCCTTGCTCGATGCCTCAGATATCTGTACACAGGACCCTGACCTCTGCAAACAGGAGGAACATGCCCAGGCATAGTACTTTTTTCAATCAGGCAAAATCATGGGGAACAACTGTTCCCTGGTGCATTTGCCATGGCAATGTCTCAACTCATCAGAGTTGATTTGCCTTTCTTGAATTTAAGCAAAAGTTTGGGAGGTAACTGTTCCCTGGTGCATTACCATTGGCTATGCTTTGACCAGAGTCCATTTGCCAACCAACCAGCACTCTTGTGAAGCATAAATTGTTGTTCCCTTTGAAATTTGGTATTCTTGCATCTGTCCTGATGAGTGCCAGACAAAAGGTTTTGTCAGTGTGTTTCTTTTTTTCAGCAATAATCAAGTTTTATACGACCAATGTTCAATTTCAACCATTAAGAAGAGGCAGTGCTCAATCTCTACTTTCTCAGAACGCCTCTACTTTCTCAGAAGACTAAGGAAATTTGGCATGTCCGCTATGACTCTCACCAACTTTTCCAGATGCAGCATAGAAAGCATTCTTTCTGGTTGTAATGCAGCTTGGTATGGCTCCTGCTCTGCCCAAGACCGCAAGAAGCTACAAAAGGTCGTGAATGTAGCCCAATCCATCACACAAACCAGTCTCCCATCCATTGACTCTGTCTAGACTTCCCGCTGCCTCGGCAAAGCAGCCAGCATAATTAAGAACCCCACGCACCCCGGACATTCTCTCTTCCACCTTCTTCTGTCGGGAAAAAGATACAAAAATCTGAGGTCACGTACCAACCGACTCAAGAACAGCTTCTTCCCTGCTGCTGTCAGACTTTTGAATGGACCTACCTTGCATTAAATTGATCTTTCTCTACACCCGAGCTATGACTGTAACACTACATTCTGCATTCTCTCCTTTCCTTCTCTACGAACGGTATGCTTTGTCTGTATAGCGTGCAAGAAACAATACTTTTCACTATGTTAATACATGTGACAATAATAAGTCAAATCAAATCCTATTTAAGATCTGCTCACTCGTGCCCTCTGACAATTTCTTGTTAAAGATCGTTCGTTGTATTCTTTAAAATAGAACTATCTTCCAGAACAGTTGCTCCCTCTTGCATGTGTTTGTAAGAATTTGCAATGCAGATTGCAACCAGGAACTCACTCCTCAACTCATGTCCAAAGTTTTGCTCCAGCAATGATTGTTGGGAGCGAACACAGAACATTTGTGGACGATTTGTCTTTTGTTTTACAAGGCGTTGTCAGGCATACAGAAAACATACAGACGTACAGCAGTGTCATAGGACTCAGCGCATGTGTCAGTGAAGCCCCGTACTCTGTCAACTGATATCGCAGTGCTTTTAGAATCAGAATCATAGAATCCTGCAGTGCAGAAGGAGGCCATTTGGCCCATCGGCTGTGTACCGACCGTAACCCCATGGATTTACCCTAGCTAGTCCCCCTGACACTAAGGGGCAATTTAGCGCGGCCAATCCACCTAACCTGCATATCTTTGGACTGTGGGAGGAAACCGAAGCACCCGCAGGAAACCCACGCAGACATGGGGAGAATGTGCAAATTCCACACAGACAGTGACCCAAGCCGGGAATCGAACCCAGGTCCCTGGCGCTGTGAGGCAGCAGTGCTAACCACTGTGCCACCATGCCGCCCACCGTGCCACTATGCTGCCCATACAGCTATATCTATGATATAGATAACAGTCTTTAGTCCATTGAACATCCGGCAAACTTCAGTGTCAAAACTGTGCAAAAACAAAAAGTGGGCCTGCTGGTTTTCTGAACTCCATTAACTGGCTTCTACCCAAGTAACAGGATTGCCATGAAGCTTCTGTCAATAATAGCCTTTAATTGACTTTGCTGCGCCTATTGACACAATTTACTCAAAGAGAGCAACTCGGTGTTGGCTTTGAAAATTGCAGGCCAGATGAAACGTATTTGATTTTCGCAGAAGTACAATGCGGCCATACTGCAGAACCCACAGGCCATCCCATCGGAGATCAGTTCCATCTGAAAAGTCTAAACGTTGGCTTTGAGTGTGTGACCAGGATGCATAAGATTTGGGTGGGGGGGGGAGGGGGGGGGGGGGGGGTGGGGGAGGGGGGGGGGTGGGGGCGGGGGTGTCCACCACTGGTGCTGGCAATGGACCCCACAACAAATGACTTCTGGCTAAGGAAATTACAGCATTGAAACAGACAGCTTGGTTCCACCCAATCCACGTTGATGTTTATCATCCTACCCGAGCAGTGATGCTAATCTTATGCGTCTACCCTCTGCCCATATCCCTTCACCCCTTTCCTTCAGCCACCTAGCCAACCTATGCTTCAATGTTGGCTTTGGGCAATGCCAGTCTGCTGTCCTAGATTTCAGTCAGTCCTGTCATGGAGGGACAGGAATATTCAAAGGAGACCATCAGAGAACCATAGTCATTATGATACAGAAGGTGGCACAGTGGTTAGCACTGCTGCCTCACAACGCCAGAGGCCCGAATTCAACTCCCGGCTTGGGTCACTGTCTGTGTGGAGTCTGCACGTTCTCCTCGGGTCTGCGTGGGTTTCCTCCGGGTGCTCCGGTTTCCTCCCACAGTCTGAAAGACGTGCTGGTTAGATGCATTGGCCATGCTAAATTCTCCCTTAGTGTACCCAAACAGATGCCGGAGTGCGGCGACTCGGGGATTTTCACAGTAACTTCATTGCAGATTCAATGTAAGCCTACTTGTAACATTAATAAATAAACTTAACTTAACCATATACCATTTTAAAAGACATAGTCAACAAATCTCTTTATTAAAACAAAATCACTGTTCGCAAATACTCCCGCAATTTGCATCAAAATTTGACACGAGATATTACCGAGTCTCCTTTGAGTGTGAAAATGCTGTTTTGGCTCTTTTTCCCAAGGCTTTATCTCTTTAAGACAAGACAGCCATTGTGATTGGCGTTAAATTATAATCGTCTTGATGCTTCCCAATGAATGCCAGTGTTGAAAGCAATGGCAGTTAATGGTGATTGTATTAGAAACACTTGCTGGTAATTAATTTGACACACACCTTGCCACCCTCCCAGTTTGCATTCTCCGTAATTCCTCAACCTAAACTGGAGGAACAGTATCTCATCTTCTGGCGAGGCACTTTACAACCTTCTGGTCTCAACATCGAATTCAACAACTTCAGATGATTAGCTCTACCCCACCTCCACCCCTTTGTTTTCATTCTATTTTCTTTAATGTTTTACTGTTCTCTACCTTTTATTTCTTTATAGTCCTTCTACATTTTTCTTCCTCCCCTCTTTTCCCCTACTTTATCCCCCTTCCCTTACCTTTTCTCCCCCCTTGCTTCTCCTTTTCTAAATCTAATCTCTGTCCCATCCATTTTCCTCCCCCCGCCCCCAACATTTTCATTTTAGCTTCTCTGCCGTTTGGCCATTCACACCCTTTATTCTCTCTGTGGACAGCTATTGGCTGATTTCCATGGGTTCTGTGGCTATGACTCATCTTTCATTCCCTCCCCCTGCAGTATAAATATCTCCCACTTTCTATGCCTTTTAGCTTTGACAAAGGGTCGTCTGGACTCGAAACATCAGCTCTTTTCTCTCCTTACAGATGCTGCCAGACCTGCTGAGATTTTCCAGCATTTTCTCTTTGGGTTTCAGATTCCAGCGTCCGCAGTAATTTGGTTTTATGTTGCATTCTCCATAACCCTGAGTTCATCCAAAACTCTTCTGTCTGTATCCTGTCCCGCACCAAGCCCTTTTCACCCATCACCCACGTGCTTGCTGATCTACATAGTCTCCCAGTCTGACAACACCTCCATTTTAAAATGTTCACACTTATTTCCAAATCCCTCCATGACCTTGTCCCTCCTAATCTCTGTAATCGTCACAAATCCTCTGACAAATTCTGCATTTTTTCGACTCTATTCTCTCTCACAATGTCAATTTTTACTGTCCCACCATTGGTGCCTGTGCATTTGATTGCCACGGCACTGAGATTTGGAATTCATAAGACCATAAGATCATAAGAAATTGGAACAGGAGTAGGCCATTAGCCTTTTAGCTAGCTCGTGGCTGATCTAACACTAAGTCCATTTGCCTGCCTTATCTCCGTAATCTTTAATTCCCCGACTGATTAAAACATATTGTTCTCAGCCTTGAAAATGTTTAAGGACTCGACCTCCTGGGGTAAACAATTCCAAAGATTCAACACACTTTGAGAGAAGAAATTCTTCCTCAAATCCGTCTTAAATCAGTGCCCCCTTATTCTGCGACTGTGCCTTCTGGTCCTACACTCTCCCATGAGTGGAAACATCCTCCCAACATTTACCCTGTCTAACCCCCTAAATTCTATGTTTCAATCTTATCACCTCTCATTCTTCTGAACTCCAAGGAGTATAGACCCAAGCTGTTTAATGTTTCCTCATATGGCAGTCCCTCCATACTCTGGGTCATTCTAATAAACCTCCTCTGTACTGCCTTCAGTGATAATACATCTTTTCTTAAATAAGGGGACCAAAAGATGAACAAAAGATGTGCTGGGTAGGTTGATCAGCTGTGCTGAACTATCACTTTGTAAGGGGGATTAGCAGGATAAATACCTGGGGTTACGGGGATAGGACCTGGGTGGGATTGTTGTTGGTGCAGACTCGATGGGCTGAATGGCCTCCTTCTGCACTGTAGGGATTCTATGATTTCTATGAAAACTGTACACAGTATTCTAAATGTGGCTTCACTAGTCCCTTGTACAGTTACTTCTTTACTTTTAACTCCAGCCCCCTTAAAATAAAAGCCAGCATTCCATTTCCGCCCCCCCCCTCCCCCCCTATTACCTCCTGCACCTGTATGCTAGCTTTCTGGCTTTCATGACCAACGATCCCCATGTCCCTTTGTGCTACAGCTTTCTGCAGTCTCTCTCCATTTAAATAATAATCCACCTTCTCATTCTTTCTCCCAAAATGAACAATCTCACTTTTTCCCGCATTGAATTCCATTTGCCAATTCTCTACCCACTCAGTTAACCTGTCAATATCTCTCTGTAAACTATTTATATCCTCCGTACAACCTGCTTTCCCACCCACCTTTGTATTATCTGTAAATTTGGCCACAGTACGCTCTGTTCCTTCCTCCAAATCATGAATATATACTGTGAAGAGCAGGGGGTCCAAGCACTGATCCCTGTGGCACTCCACTGGTTAATGCCCTCCAACCTGAGAAAGACCCCCCCTTCCTTATCACTACTCACTGCTTTCTGTCAGTTAGCCAATTCTCTAGCCATGCCAGAATATTACCTCCAATATCATGAGCTCCTATCTCGCATTTTGTGTGGCACCTTATCGAATGCCTTTAGAAGACCAAATATACAACATCGACTGGCTCTCCACTATCTACTCTGGCTGATACCTAGAAATCATAGAATCATAGAAACCCTACAGTGCAGAAGGAGGCCATTTGGCCCATCGAGTCTGCACCGACCACAATCCCACCCAGGCCCTATCCCCACATATTTACCCGCTAATCCCTCTAACCTACGCATCCCAGGACTCTAAGGGGCAATTTTTAACCTGGCCAATCAACCTAACCCGCACATCTTTGGACTGTGGGAGGAAACCGGAGCACCCGGAGGAAACCCACGCAGACACGAGGAGAATGTGCAAACTTCACACAGACAGTGACCCGAGCATCGAACCCGGGACCCTGGAGCTGTGAAGCAGCAGTGCTAACCACTGTGCTACCGTGCCACCTCCTCACAGAACTCTAGTAACTTTGTCAGACATGACTTCCCTTTCTTGAAACCAGGCTGATTCTGCTTGGTCAGATTATAAATTTCCAAATGCACTGTTGTTCTCTCCTCAATAATCGATTCTAATATTTTTTCCAATAACTGAAGTTAGACGACCTAGACTGTAATTTCCTGCATTTTCCTCCTCCCCTTTTTGAACAAGGATACCACATTGACAGGTTTCCAATCCTTTGACACAGTTCCAGAATCCAAGGATTTTTGAAAAATGCCTACCAATGCATCTCCATCTCCTTTAAGATCCTGGGGGGCAAACCGTCAGGTCTAGGGGACATGTCAACCTTTAAGCCCATTAGGTTGTCTAAAACTAATTCTCTAGTGATGGTGACTGTATTTAATTCCTCCCCTGTAATGTTTACTATTTCTGGGATTCTTGTAGAATCCTCTACAGTAAAGACCGATATAAATTATCTGTTTAACTCCTCTGGCAATTTCCTTGTTCCAATAATTACTTCCCCAGTTTCATTCTCTAAGGGGTCAATGCTTTCTTTTATTCTCTCTTCCTTTTAATGTACTTCAAAAAGCTCTTTCTTTTTATGTTTTTTGCGTGCTTATAGTCTATTTTCACCTTCCTAATTATTTTTTAGTCCATCGTTGTTGTATTCTGAATCAATCCCACACTTCTGGCCACCACTAACCTTTGCCATCTTAGATGTTTCCACTTTCAACTTAATACCCTTCTTACCTTCCTTGGTCATCTATGGAAAGTTCTTGCTCCCTTAGAGTCTTTTCTCCTCATTGGGATGTATTTTTGCTGGTAATCATGAATTATCACCCTAAATGTCTGCCACTGCTTATCAATTGTCCTACCTACTAATCCTTATGACCAGTCCACTTGGACCTGTTCCATCCTCCTGCCTTCCTAATTCCCCATCTTTAAGTTTAGCACTGATAATTCAGGCCCAATTTTCTGACACTCATGCTGAATGTTAAATTCCATCATACTATGATCACTATTTCCAAGGGGAAGCCTTAACCTTGATATCATTAATTAAACCTATCCCATTGCACATTACTAGATCCAAAATAGCCTGATCCCTTGTCTGGCTCCAGAACATATTGCTCCAAGAAACTATCCCGAAAGCATTCCATGAATTTATTCTCTTGGCTGCCATTTCCCATTTGATTAGCCCAAACTAAATAAAAATTAAAGTCGTCCATAATTAATGCAGTGCTCGCTTTACATACATCTGTTATTTAAACTCTTTCCCACAGTGTGTCTACTTATCAGGGGCTGAAACAATATTCCTGCCACTCTCTTCCTTCCTTTGATATTTTTCACGACCACCCAAATCAACTCCACACCCTCTGAGCCTAGATCATCTCTCAGAACTGTATTTATTTCCTCTCTTATCAGCAGAGCTACCCCCGCCCCCCCACCACCTTTTCCTTCCTGCCTGTCCTTCCTAAAAATCAAATCACCCTGAATATTAATATCAAACTTTGATCTCCTTGCAACCATGTCTCAGTAATGGGTATCAGATCATATCCATTTACCTCTATCTGGTCCCTCAAGTCATTTATTTTATTTTTTATGTGACATGCATTATGATAGAGAACTCTTAATTTTGTTTATCTACCACTTTTCCTTACACTCAGCCTATTTCTATGGAAAATAGAAATTCTATGGCCAAACCTTCCTTAAACTCTCTTGTTCCTGAAGGTGTACAAGGTGGTCAGGAAGGCATATGGCATGCTGGCCTTCATCGGTCAGGACGTTGAGTATAGGAATTGGAAAATGTTGCAGCTGTATAAGACTTTGGTTAGGCCGCATTGTGTACAATTCTGGTCGCCACACTACCGCAAGGATGTTGATGCATTGGAAAGGGTGCAGAAGAGATTTACCAGGATGTTGCCTGGTTTGGAGGATATGGACTATGAAGAAAGGTTGAACAAACTTGGATTGTTTTCACTGGAGCGTCGGAGGATGAGGGGGGACCTGATAGAGGTTTACACGATTATGACAGGCTTGGATAGAGTGGATAGTTAGAGTTTTTTCCCCAGGGTTGAAGGGTCAATTACTCAGGGGCATAGGTCAAAAGTGAGAGGGAGAAAGTTTAAATGAGACGTAAGGAGTAGATTTTCACATAGCAGGTGGTGAATGCCTGGAACGTGTTGTTGAAGGAGGTGGTGGAAGCAGATTCTATAACAACGTTCAAGAGGAATCTGGATAGATACGTGAATAGGCAGGGAATAGAGGGATATGGACCATGTAGAGGCAAGAAAACATTATGTTAGAGAGGCATCTGTGTTGGCACAGACTTGGTGGGCCATAGGACCTGTTCCTGTGCTGTACTATTCTTTGTTCTTTATTCTTCTTTAAGATACTGCAAAAAATCTTCTGTCTTTGGCCTCCTGTCCTCATCTTTCCTGACAGGATTCAGGCCCAGATTTTCACTCCCAGTTTGGGAGCGCAGAGACGGAACATTTTCTGACTTTGCCAAACCAAGCCGGGACAAAGAGGGTGGGAAGGTCAGATTTTCATTACGGGGGGTGGGAGAGATGGGATGGATTCAAAGCTGGGCCTCCCACCCCTTGGGATGAGTGTGGAGGCTGTCGGATAAGGCAGGCTGGGTGGAAGGCCTACCCCTGTGCTCCTGCACTTTGGTGAAGTTATTTTTCTTTATTCTTCATTCATTCGTGGGACATGGGCGTCAATGGCTGGGCCAACATTTATTGTCCATCCCTAGTTGCCCTTGAAATGAGTGACTTTCGAGGCCATGTCAGAGAGTCAACCACATTGCTGTGGCTCTGGAGTCATATGTAGGCCAGACCAGGTAAGGGAATAGAGATTTCCTTCCCTAAAGGACATTAGCGAACCAGATGGGTTTTCCCAACAATCGGCTATGGTTTCATGGTCATCTGTAGATTCTTAATTCCAGATATTTTTAAAATTCCACCATCTGCTGTGGTGGGATTCAACCCAGGGTCCCCAGAACATTATTTATGTTTGTTTGTATGTATTTATTAGTGTCACAAGTAGGCTTACATTAACACTGCAATGAAGTTACTCTGGCACCTGTTCGAGTACACTGAGGGAGAATTTAGCAAGGCCAATGCACCTAACCAGCGCATCTTTTGGACTGTGTAAGGAAACCGGAGCACCCGGATGAAACCCATGCAGACACGAGGAGAATGTGCAAGCTTCACGTAGGCAGTGACCCAAAACGGGAATCAAATCCAACTGAATTTCTGGATTAATATCTCGCGATAATACCACTAGGCCATCGCCTCTCCTCACACCCTCCCTTATCCTTTCACACACTCCCCTTGTCCCACTATGTCACTATATGTTCCTCTACACAGAAAATGAGGACACAGTGCACACACAGAATGAGGACTCATTTTCTTTATGCCATCTTATACCAATCTACTTGTGAGGGAGGGAGTTCCAGGGTTTTGACCCAGTGACAGTGAAGGAATGGTGATATATTTCCAAGTCAGGAGTGACTTGGAGGGGAACTTGCAGATGGTGGTTTTCCCATGCAACTATTGCACTTGTCTTTCTGGGTGGTAGAGGTTGTGGGTTTGGAAGGTACTGTTGAAGGCGCCTTGTTGAGTTCCTGCAGTGCATCTTGCAAATGGCACACACTGCTGCCACTGTGCATCGGTGGTGAATGGAGTGAATGTTTAAGATAGTGGATGGGGTGCCAATCGGGGGCTGCTTGAAAGGTGTCCCAGGACCATATCTAAAGAGGTGCCTCACTTCTCTGGAAGGCTACCCTGGCTATCCAATTAATCTATCTGTGTCGCAGGTCTTATCTACACACTGTGAGTTTCAGAGACCTACCTAACCAAAAGCACACAGCAATGCAGGCAGCTACTGATTTATATGGGCAGTTACCTCAGTGAATGGAGGGGAAATTGGCCGAGAATGGGTTTGGGGATGGGACCTCTAGATTCAGGCCATCTGCACAAAAATCCAGGTCTCAGTGTCAAAGTTTGTTTGATAAAACTCTTGACTCATGCCTTGAGATGAAACATGTGAGAAATTGTTACCTCTGCTCCTAGTCACAAGTAAGGCTTACATTAACACTGCAATGAAGTTACTGTGAAATTCCTCTAGTCGCCACACTCCGGCACCTGTTCGGCCAATGCACCCTAACCAGCACATCGTTCACGTCAGGTTGGACGAGCTTTCCAAATGGTGTGCGGGATTCCTGCTCCCATTTCCAGCAATGCGGGAATGGACGACGTGTCACCAGCTCACACCCAGTTGTCTCTGTGTTGCCAGCTCCATTGTGAAAGTGGACCCAACACTATTTTCATGGAGTGAGGCCTATTTTGAAAGGTGACATGTTTTCCATCAGCTCAGAGGTATCGTGAACCATGAGTGAGTCGTGGTTTGGAGTTGGGAATCACGCGAAAGGTAAATTCAAAAGGTGTTGCCAAATTCAAATTTCAATCACTAAATGCTGCATAATAAATTATATAATCTTTAATAATGCAACGGCTTGGTTTTGTAAAAAGAACAAAAGTGACCATTAAAGAATACATTTTCCAGGTTGTCACTCCTGAAATTTGCTAAGCTGTTGAGGCAATTAACAGCAGGATGAAAGTGGAAAAGGTTTCTGGCGCATGAGAATATATTATCCACTGGATAATATGCTATTTTTCATTGCACAATAGCAAAATGCAGATTTGATTGTGTGAAATGTCTCCTTTGCTTTCATGTTTTTCTTAAAGAACAGCTCAGCCAACTGTTTGGCTCTTTCAAAGCTTTGGTGTTGGCTGAGCTTTCACTATCTTTGAAGTTCAGCTCAGCCATCTGTTGTTTTAAAACATTGCGAGATGACTGTGTTTCTGGCTGTCTTCAAAGTCTTTAATGCACGCAGTTAAGGATGTTTTGTTTGTATGAATGCTTGGCTGACTTCCAAACCCAGTAATAGATTCTGCTCAGCAGGCGTATTGACAGAGCTGTCAAGGGGAATGTGAGTTTGGTTATCTTGATATATTAATGAACTGGTAAGTGGCAGTGTGATCTGATAATGAATAATAGTCCTTCTGCAGTCCATCGACTCTGCAGGTGGAGAGACCACTCACCCTTCCACACAGAGAGCTCACATGCAGTCTGGGAGGGTGAGGTGGGGGGTGAGGTGGGAGAAGGTGCTCAGATGTTGAGTGTATTGGCAAGCACTGCAAATGACATGTCTCTATGAGCCTGACCCTTGTATCTGTGATACAAGTGCAGAAAGTGCACCAAGTTTCGAAGCACCATTGCAGACACTTGCCTGTCACCAGCCCAAGGGGCACTCATCGTGGTGGGTATTAGCTCTAGTTTAGGAAGAGTCTCTCATTCTGGTGGTCACTGCAGAGACACCCGTCTGCAGCAGGATCAGCCAAGCTCACCGACGCTTGGAGGACAGGTGGGGAAGGGGCATCTCCCATGTTCAAGTCCGACGGTGGGCCTTCGGAATCGGCCTTGCAAGAGATGCTGGAGAGGCAGCAAGAGACGGAGTGGAAGGTCAGCCTGAGATGCTGGAGGCCCTCAGCAGTGTGGCATGCGAGGCCGAGGTGTCTGTCTGTATGCTGGATGATGAAGTGGCGCTGACCAGTGCACACACAGAGCTGGCCATGAGGAGGGTGGTGGACACCATGGAGAATCTGGTCCAACAGATACTGTTGGAGAGAGGTGCAGACCTGCATTCCATCACAGTTACCATGGGTAAGTGTCTACAGTGGCTATGTAACAGGGGCATGGGGGTATCTTGACTTCCCTCTAGGCACCCCTTCCCCTCAAGGAGTCAAGGCAGGAGCCTTCAGGCATGTAAAGAAACATGGGACATGTAAGGAAACAAGAGATATTACTTGAGGAGATGTGAATGGTTGGAATTCCAATAGCTGCCATCCAAAAGCAAAAACAAAGGTAAAACGAGACTCAAAAACTGCAAAGAGAAAGGTTATAAAATATGGCCAGAGATTGCGTCCTGAAATTATTGACCTCAGCTGTCTGTAAAGTGACGAATGGAAAATGAGGCACTGTTTCTCAAGCTTACATTGTGCATCATTTGAACACTGCAGGAGGCTGAGGGCAGACTGGTCAGATTGGGAGTGGGGTGGAAAATTCAAATGGAAGGCAAAATCTACATTCACCAATGTGTCCAATTTGATAAAACTGGCTTTGGTGGAGTTACAAGCCGAAAGCCTGACAATAGGAAGATTGCTTCTGGATAAAGTGCAGCCTGCACCTCAACTTTGAGATGACTTTGAATTGTCAGACCTTACATCAGAGAATGAACTATCCAATTGGCCCCATTACCCCTGCATATTCCCGTTAATGCTGCAAACATTTCCATGCCTGAGGGCCATTTGAGGTTGGCATTAACAATCATAAATAATTTTACAATAACGGGGTATAGTTACCATAGTCCCAGAGGACCATAGGCTCCTTTGGGGGGGAGAGCTGACTGGTAATGATTTAACCTGAGGAACTCCACACCATGGGTGAGGGGCAAGGTCGAGAAGGCAGGGCCTTCAATGAATAACCTCAGCCAGTACGGGGATTGAACCCGTGTTGTTGGCATCGCTCTGCATCACGAACCAGCTATCCAGCCAACTTAATTTAAGCCCAGTCCATCACTCAAACCAGCCTCCCATCCATTGATTCTGCCTACACTTCCCACTGCCTCAGAAAAGCAGCCAGCATAATTAAGGACCCCACGCACCCCGGACATTCTCTCTTCCACCTTCTTCCATCGGGAATAAGATACAAAAGTCTGAGGTCACGTACCAACTGACTCAAGAACAGCTTCTTCCCTGCTGCCATCAGACTTTTGAATGGACCTACCTCGCACTAAGTTGATCTTTCTCTACACCCTGGCTATGACACACCTAGAGTATTGTGTGCAGTTTTGGTCTCCTTTTCTGAGGAAGGATATTCTTGACCTCGAGGGAGTGCAGCGAAGGTTTACCAGGCTGATTTTGGGGATGGCGGGACTGATGAATGAACTATCCAATTGGATAGAGGAAAGATTGACTAGGTTAGGATTGTTTTCGCTGGAGTTCAGACGAATGAGGGAGATCTCATAGAGACTTATAAAATTCTAACAGGACTAGACAGGGTAGATGCAGAAAGGATGCTCCCAATGGTGGGGGAGACCAGAACTAGGGGTCACAGTCTAAGGATTCAAGGTAGAACATTTAGGACGGAGGTGAGGAGACATTTCTTCACCCAAAGAGTGGTGAGCCTTGGAATTCATTACCACAGGAAGTAGGTGATGTCAAAACATTGAATACATTCAAGAGGCGGCTGGATATAGCACTTGGGGCAAATGGGATCAAAGGTTATGGGGAAAAAGCAGGATTAGGCGATTGAGTTGGACGATCAGCCATGATCGTAATGAATGGCGGAGCAGGCTCGAAGGGCTGAATGGCCTCCTCCTGCTCCTATCTTCTATGTTTCTATGATTGTAACACTACATTCTGCACTCTCTCCTTCTCTATGCTTTGTCTGTACAGCGCGCAAGAAACAATACTTTTCACTGTATGCTAATACATGTGACAATAAAAAAATCAAATCTAAAACATGTAACAATAACAAATCAAATCAAATAAAGTTGCCATAGTCCCAGAGGACCGTAGGCTGCTCTCTCCTTGGAGGGGGAGAGGTGGCTAGTAATGATTTAAGCTGAGGATCTCCACACCATGGATAAGGGGCAAGGTTGAGAAAGTGGGGCCTTCAATGAATAACTTCAGCCGCTATGGCAATTGAACCCGTGTTGTTGGCATCGCTCTGCATCATGAACCAGCTATCCAGCCAACTTAATTTCACAAGTTATGGTGGTAATCATATCTTTCAAGCTACATTGTGTTGAAAGGCTGATATATTGGCAGTCTTCCCTATGAAAAAGCTCAGCCTCTTTTGCTAACGTGAAACTCTTGTGTGTCAGGCTACTTTTCCCAGGTACAGTTTAACTTTGGGATATCCTGATTAAATTGACAATATTGATGGATGTACTCATAATCATTGAGCTGGTAACACTGACTGTGTTACTCCTGGATTGCAAATGGTTAAATTGCAAGTAACCCATTGGGCCTCAGACTTGGTATTTAGCAGAGAAGGGCTAAATGAGCATTCATCATAACCCAACACTGTTGAAAAGTTCCAAAGAGCAATGGAGCAAATCTTAAGCAGGTTAAGTGGAGTCCAGTGTTACCTGGATGACATTCTGGTTACTGGTAAAGATGAGGAAGTACATCTTTGCAACCCGGATGTCACATTACAAAGATTACAGGATTATGGATTCAGAGTCCAAAAGGAAAATGCAAATGTTTCCAATCTTCAATCTGGGACATGTAATCGAAGCTAAGGGACTTTGTAAGTCTCTTTCAAAGGTCAAACTTATTACTGAAGCACGTGTATCTCAGAATGCTCACCAACTTTGATCCTTCTTAAGCTTAGTACCTTACTACGGAAGGTTTGTCCCCAAGTTAGTGACCATTCTGAAGCCCTTGTCTAGTCTATTGTGTCAAAATAAAAAGTGGAAGTGGATAGATCATTGTGAGAGGGCAAGACAAGGAAGCACTGCTGAAGTCAGAAGTCCTGACACTTTGACCCATTGAGGAGTCAACAAGGGAACAGGCCATATTGGACTGGGTGTTGTGTAATGAGAAAGGATTAGTTAGCAAGCTAGTTGAGAGAGAAGCCTTGGGGACGAGTGACCATAATATGGTAGAATTCTTTGTCAAGGTGGATAATGATGTAGTTGATTCTGAGACTAGGGTCCTGAATCTCAATAAAGGTAACTATGAGGCATGAATTGGCCATGACGGACAGGGAAACATTACTGAAAGGAAAGACAGTGGACAGGCAAAGGCAGACATTTAAAGAATTAATAGGTGAACTCCAGAAGTTGTTTACTCTTGTTTGGCGCAAGAGTGGTAAGGAAATTGTGGCTAAAACATGGCTTATAAGGGAAATTAGAGATAGTATCAGATTCCAGGAAGAAGCATACAAATTGGCAAGAAAAAGCAATAGGCCTGAGGATTGGAAGCTGTTTAAAATTCAGCAAAGGAGGACCAAGAGATTGATTAAGAAGGGGAAAATGGAGCATGAAAGTAAGCTAGCGGGGTACATAAAAACTGACTGTAAAAGTTTCTATAGATATGTAAAGATAAAAAGATTGACAAAAATGAATGTAGGCCCCTTACAGTCAGAAACGGGAAAATTCATAACGGGGAATAAAGAAATGGCTGAGGAATTAAATTTGTACTTTATTCATATTTTCCTTTGAGAAGACTGAAGCAATGTACCAGAAGTGCTGAGAGAAACATGTTTTAGTGAGGAGCTGAAGGAAATCAGCATTCGTAGAGAAATGATTTTGGGGAAATTGATGGGATTGAAGGTGGATAAATCCCCAGGTCGTGATAATCTTCATCCCAGAGTACTGAAGGAAGTGGCCTTGGAAATAGTGGATCCATTGGTGGTTATTTTCCAAAATTCTTTGGATTCTGGAATAGTTCCTACAGATTGCAGGGTAGCTAATGTAAGCCCGCTATTCGAAAAGGGAGGTAGAGAGAAAACAGGGAACTCTCGACCAGTGAGCCTAACGTCGGTACTGGGGAAGTTGCTAGAGTCCATTATCAAGGGTTTCATAACTTGCCATTTGGAAGGCAGTGGCACAATCAGACAAAGTCAGCATGGGTTTACAAAGGGAAACCACGCTTGATGAATCTATTGGAATTTTTTGAGGATGTAACTAGTAGAGTTGACCAAGGAGAACCAGTGGGTGTGGTTTATTTAGACTTTCAGAAGGCTTTCACCAAGGTCTCACATTAACAGATTAATTTAACTTTGTGTAAAGTTAAATCACATGCAGGTAATTACAGGGATTGCAGGTAATGTCTTGAGGTGGATAGAAAACTGGTTAGCAGATAGGAAGCAAAGAGTTGGCAAAAATGGGTCTTTTTCTGATTGGCAGTCAGTAACTAGTGGGGTTCTGCAGGGATCTGTGCTCGGAACCCAACTCTTCACATTATATGTTAATGATTTGGAAGAGGGAACTGAATGTATTATCTCCAAATTTGCAGATGATACAAAGTTGGGTGGGAGGTGAGCTGTGAGGAGGGTGCAGAGCTGCTTCAGCGTAATGTGGACAGGTTGAATGTGTGGGCACCTGCATGGCAGATGCAGTATAATGTGGATAAATGTGAGGTTACCCACTTTGGCAGCAATAATAGGAAGACAGATTATTACTCAAATGGTGTAAGTTAAGAGAGGTGGATACTCAACGAGATCTTGGAGTCCTCGTGCATCAGTCACTGAAAGTAAGTGCGCAGGTACAGCAGGTAGTAAAGAAGGCAAATGGTATGTTGGCCGTCAGAGTGAAAGGATTTGAGTATAGGGATAGGGATGTTTTGCTGCAATTGTATAGGGCGTTGGTGAGGTCAAACCTGCAGTATTGTGTGCAGTTTTGGTGTCCTTATCTGAGGAAGGATGTCCTTGCTATGGAGGGAGCACAGCGAATGTTTACCAGGCTGATTCCTGGGATGACAGGTCTGTCATATGAGGAGAGACTAAGTTGGTTAGGATTATATTCACTGGAGTTTAGAAGAGTGAGAGGGGATTGTATAGAAACTTATAAAATTCTAACAGGGTTAGACAGGGTAGATTCAAAAAGAATGTTCTCAATGGTGAGGGAGTCCAAAACTAGGGGTTATAGTTTGAGAATAAGGAGTAAACATTTTAGGACTGAGATGAGGAGAAATTTCTTCACCCAGAGGGCGGTGAATGTGCGGAATCCACCACCACGGAAAGCAGTTGAGGCCAAAATGTGTGATCTCAAGAAGAAATTAGATATAGCTCTTGGGGCTAAAGGGATCAAAGGATATGGGAGAAAGGGGGGATCAGAATATTGAATTCGATGATCAGCCGTGATCAAAATGAATGGCAGAGCAGGCTCGAAGGGCCGAATGGCCTACTCCTGCTTCTAGTATCTATGCTTCTATCAATGCCTTCAGATGAAGAGAAACTAATAGCCTTTGCGTCCAGAACATTGAGTAAAGCCGAAAGCAATTCTGCGCAAATCGGGAAAGAAGCCTTCAGATTATCTTTGGGATAAAAAGGCTCTATCAAATCCTGTGTAGGAGAAAATTCACATTGTCAATGGACCATTGTCCCCTAACAACAATTTTTGGACCACACGCAGATATGGGCATTGCCGTCAGCGCACACGTATATTATCAAGTATTGTCAGTCAAACCTTCGTGGTAACGCTTTCCCGACTCCCCTAACCAAACAGTTTATCAACAAACAGTTTGAGTGGAAGCATCTTCAACTATGAACAGGTAGATAATACGCCTGTCACCACAGTGGCACAGTGCTTAGCGCTGCTACCTCACAATGCCAGGGACACAGATTCGATTCCCGACTTGGGTCACTGTCTGTGTGGAGTTTGCACGTTCTCCCCGTGTCTGCGTGGGTTTCCTCCGGGTGCTCCGGTTTCCT
Organism: Mustelus asterias; assembly: GCF_964213995.1. Lineage (NCBI taxonomy): Eukaryota > Metazoa > Chordata > Chondrichthyes > Carcharhiniformes > Triakidae > Mustelus > Mustelus asterias. The sequence goes on along the minus strand of NC_135803.1, from coordinate 147,727,595 downwards.
CCCACAGTCCAAAGATGTGCGGGTTAGATGGATTGGCTATGCTAAATTGCCCCTTAGTGTCAGGGGGACTAGCAGGGTAAATACGTGGGGTTATGGGGATAGGGCCTGGACGGGATTGTGGTCGGTGCAGACTTGATGGGCTGAATGGCCTCATTCTGCACTATAGCATTCTATGATTCTATTCTAGGACAAGTGAAGAAGTACACCTTAAGTGATCCAATACTCTCCAAGGTAATGGACACCGTGCTTTGAGACATGATCTCAGGAGTAAACCCTGATTGAAGCTGTACTCCACTCGAAGGTTTGCGTTATCTGCTTGGCAGGATGTCTCCTTTGGAGGATGCGAATAATCATTCCACCAGCATTAAGTAGACAAGTGTTGAACCGATTACGCAGAGGAACAAGAAGCTCTGGCAAGAAACTATACTACAGGAGAAAAATGAGTTCCTGCCCTGACCAACGCACAGACTGGACCTGTCGCCTACACGTCCAAACCCAAGACAAAGTCATCTGGAGGAGGCATGTGGATCAACTGCTGATGGAGAGAACCAACCCATCGGAAACAGAACCTGCAGAAAGTCCGAATTCAAAGTTTAAGTTTATTTATTAGTGTCACAAGTAGGCTTACATTAACACTGCAATGAAGTTACTGCGAAATCCCGCTAATCGCCACACTCCGGCGCCTGTTTGGGTACACTGAGGGAGAATTTAGCATGGCCAATACACCTAACCAGCACATCTTTTGGACTGTGGGAGGAAACCGGAGCATCCGGAGGAAACCCACGCAGACACGGGGAGAACGTGCAGACTCCACACAGAGAGTGACCCAAGCCAGGAATCGAACCCGGGTCCCTGGCGCTGTGAGGGAGCAGTGCTAACCACTGTGCCACTGTGCCACCCGACTGTGCTGAGTTAGGACCTGGACTTTCACGAAAACCTGACACTAAGAAAGCCGATTGGGGAAAACAGCACTTCGATTGTAAACCAAGCACCAAGTAAACCTGAACTCATAACATTAACTCCAGTTAAAACAACCACTGACAATGTTCACATCCAGACACTCACACCAGAGGTTACAGCGAATAAAGTAAAGTTTATTTATTAGTCACAAGTAAAGCTTACATTAACACTGCAATGAAGTTACTGCGAAATTCCCCTAGTCGCCACACTCTGGCGTCTGTTCGGGTCGATGCACCCTAACCAGTGCGAAGAAGCCAACCCCTGAGCTCCGCCGACAACCATCCAGAGTGTGACCTCCAAGTTGTCTGACTTATTGGCTGGAATGTTACCACCTCGCCTGTCCCAGAATCGGGGCCGGCAAGGCTCGCAGAATGGAATTCTCCGTTGGCCCCACGTGGGGTTTTACGAGCCTCACCCGAATGAGGTCGCAAAATCCCGCCCATTGACTTGTTGTTAATTGGTTGTTTGTGTTATACTGTTTAATGTGTTGGGGACGTTTGATTTAGAGAGAGAGGGAATAGAAACATAGAAGATAGGAGTAGGAGGAGGCCATTTGGCCCTTTGAGTCTGCTCCACCATTCATTATGATCATGCCTGATCGTCCAACTCAATAGCCTGATCCTGCTTTATCCCCATATCCTTTGATCACCTGCGGATCAAGTGCTATATCTAACTGCTTCTTGAAAACATTCAATGATTTGGCCTTCCCCCACCGACTAGGCTAAAGTAGGGAGTGTGATTTCTTACCAGCAGTGTTGAAGTTGAACAGGGGACTCTAAGATAATGCGTGCATGATGCTGTCGGAGGTGACCCCATTGACTGTTTGCACGGGTAACTGTGAAGAGTAGGGTTGCAGCCCATCCTGAACACATCTCCTTAATAAAGCGCCTTAGTTTCTTTATCTCCCTGGCCTCCCCACCTCAATCCTGCAAACACGGTGGCCGCACATTGGCACAGTGGTTGGCACTGCTGCCTCACAGCGCCAGGGACTCGGGTTCAATTCCAGCCTCGGGTCACTGTCTGTGTGGAGTTCGCACATTCTCCCCGTGTCTGCGTGAGTTTCCTCCAGGTGCTCCGGTTTCCTCCCACAGTCCGAAAGATGTGCAGGTTAGGTAGATTGGCCATACTAAATTGTCCCTTAGAGTCAAGGGGATTAACAGGATAACTAGGTGGGGTTATGGGAATAGGGCCTGGGTGGGATTATGGTTGGTGCAGACTCGATGGGCTGAATGGCCTCCTTCTGCACTGTAAGGATTCTATGATTCTATGATAATACTAACACACAACGAGGAGTTACATGCTGTGTGTGTCACAATTATATAAATATACCAATGACTCACAAGGAATTGGGTAACCATGGTGTAGGTTCATTTTTGAATACTGGGCAGATGTGAACAGATATACATGGATAGGAAGCTTGAAGACACCAGCAGCTGAGCTGAGTGTGTGCTCTGTTGAAAGCAAAAGTGAAACTAAAATTGGATAGCATGACACACTTTCCTTCGCGAGATGTTGTGCTGCGATCCCTTAAAGGCACATTGTAACAATATATACCTGTGATGTTTCACTCTGTGAGTCAATCTACTCCAAGTAAAGCCTGGCCCTGGTTTCTCTCTTCGCCAAATGACTATCAGACATATAACAGGTGTAAGGGGGATTTAAGGGAGAGGATACTTGTCAGAGGTGCAAGGCAGTGGGAGAACTTCTTTGCTCTTCTTCGAACAGCATCGTGAGATCTACTTGAATAGGCAGGCAGAGTCTGGATTGAATGTTCCACCTGAAACAAAACATCGGACAGCACGCGCCACGGGGTGGCACGGTGGTACAGTGGTTAGCACCGCTGCCTCATAGCGCCAGGGACCTGGGTTCGATTCCCAGCTTGGGTTACTGTCTGTGCGGAGTTTGCACGTTCTCCCCGTGTCTGCGTGGATTTCCTCCGGGTGCTCCGGTTTCCTTCCACAGTCTGAAAGACATGCTGGTTAGGTGCATTGACCCGAACAGGCGCTGGAATGTGGCGACTAGGGGAATTTCACAGTAACTTCATTGCAGTGTTAATGTACGTCTTACTTACGACACTAATAAATAAACTTGACTTTACTTTTACCATACGGCACTATACTGCCAACTTGGAATGTATGTTCAAGTCCTGGAAAGGGGCTTGAATCAGAGCCTCATTACACTGAAACGCAAGTGCTACCAGTGAGTAAAGCTGTCAATGAAATGGTTAAGAGGATTTATATTTCAATTTTAGATCTTATTCAACTCAAAATCCTGAAGATTAATGGAACAGACATCTTGCTTATCACAATATTACACCACCTGCTGATTTTTATGAGACTTAATAATGACAGCTTGCTGCAATCATTTAAAAAGGAATAGATCTGTAGTTAATCGTATTCCCCCGAGATCTGTCACAGATCTCCAAGAAGAATTCATACGCATATTATCATTCTTGTCTTGTTCTTTACCTGACAGTAAGGTGGTTAAGTGCTGATATGATGAGTACTAGTATTATATTGCTTCAGTAAGCATAGCTACCTATAAAAGGTTAGTGAGACAATAGTTTGGCCACAATTAGAAGGTAATCAGAGCTGGATTGTAGAGTTTGTTATCGTTATTAAGTAAATCAACATCCGCAGAATAGAACAAAGCATTTTCCCAGCTTGTTACACCAGTATCAGTATTCATGCTCCCATGTCAGGTATAGTATGGGGGGTATGGTGGCACAGTGGTTAGCACTGCTGCCTCACAGCGCCAGGGACCAGGGGTCGATTCTCATATTGGGTCACTGTCTGTGGGGAGTCTGAACGTTCTTTCCCCGTGTCTGCGTGGGTTTCCTCCGGGTGCTCCGGTTTCCTCCCACAGTCCGACAGACGTGTTGGTTAGGTGCATTGGCTGTGCTGAATTCTCCCTCAGTGTACCCGAACAGGCGCCGGAGTGTGGCGACTAGGGGATTTTCACAGTAAGTTCATTGCAGTGTTAATGTAAGCCTACATGTGACGCTGATAAATAAACTTAAACGAGTATGGTTTAGGTGTAAAATTTAACTCCATGAAACTTCACTAGTCTGCCTAGCCTACTAGCCCAGCAAAACATCCCTTTCTTTTCTTTAATTTCAAAGAACAAAGAACAGGAAAGCTCGGCACAACATCATGGGCCGAAGGGCCTGTTCTGTGCTGTACTGTTCTATGTTCTATGTTCTAAACATCTGTGCCACTTCTGTAAGGAAAAGGCCCTCCAGCCCACAAAGCCTGCACCGACATATGACGCCTTTCTAAACTAAAGACCTTTTGTCTCTATGCGGTCCGTATCCCACTATTCACTGCCTATTCACTTATCTGTCTGTCTATAATTTCTTGCCTCAGATTTCTACACTTGGTGAGTCAATTTAATCCTAAATCATAAGCACCTTCTCAAAACTGTCTTGAAATATGCAAAATACCTTGGGGTGGCTCCTGCTCTGACCAAGACCGCAAGAAACTACAAAGGGTTTTGATCGTAGCCCAATCCATCACTCAAACCAGCCTCCCATCCGTTGACTCTGTCTACATTTCCCGCTGTTTCAGAAAAGCAGCCAGCATAATTAAGGACCCCACGCACCCCAGACATTCTCTCTTCCACCTTCTTCCGTTGGGAAAAGATACAAAAGTCTGAGGGCACATACCAGCCGACTCAAGAACAGCTTCTTCCCTGCTGCTGTCAGACTTTTGAATGGATCTACCTGATATTAAGTTGATCTTTCTCTACACCCTACCTATGACTATAACACTACATTCTGCACCCTCTCCTTTCCTTCTCTATGAACGATATGCTTTGTCTGTATAGCACGCAAGAAACAATACTTTTCACTCTATATTAATACATGTGACAATAATAAATCAAATCAAATCAAGAAAACAATCTTGCGTAGAACTCCCCAGGGTGGAGGATTGAATCTAATCTTCACAATCCAATTGGACCAAAGGATGAATTCAGGAATGAAAGCTTTTATTCAATCAATTATGGTACTCCTTCCAAGTTATATTAAAATGCTGCTAAATTGGAATGCTTTTTGTGTAATGGATGAACAGATCCAACCAATAGTCCTACGCAAAGATAATTAAGCATTAAACGTTTCCTTGAATCAGGAGATCAAAGGATGTCAAAGCCTGAGAGTAGCATTAAAGTGCTCTATGCACATTACTGTTGCTCGCTGAATATGATTACAGCAATGAGTTGGTTTTCTACCAGACCGTTTGGAATGTGCCAGCCTTGATATTCTTGAGTCTTGGAGTGGAGTTTAATCTTATTGGGTGGCAAGGAATGGAGGAATTGAGGATTTTGTTAAACATCCCCCCTACCCCCTCTTGCTTGAAGTTCTGAAGTTCTATAGTTCCTTATGGGACTCTGTAATAAAGGTAGGGCAGCATTGATAGAGATTAAATGGTCTTGCAAACCTGCAGCAGATTACAAAGAAATGTAAACCCTGTATATAAAACACCCATTTGGACCATTTCTGCTTCTACCTCTGGCACAGTGTTATTTTACCGGGATGATAAGCCAGAGGCCTGGACTAAGGAGACATGAACTCAAGTTCTATCTTGGCAGCTGACAATTTGAATTCAAATAATTGAAATCAGCAATGATGAACAGATTGTTATTAAATCCGATAAAACCACAGATATAGGAGCAGAATTAGGCCATTCTGCCCATCGGGTCTGCTCCACCATTCAAACATGGCTGATAGGTATCTCAACTCCATTCTCCCACCTTTTCCCTGTAATCTTTGATCCCCTTACCAATCAAGAACCTATCTATCTCTGTCTTAAATATACTCAATGACCTGGCCTCCACAGCCCTCTGTGGCAATGAATTCCATAGATTCACCTCCCTCTGGCTGAAAAAATTCCTCCTCATCTCGATGGGTTTTCCCTGTATTCTGAGGCTGTGCCCGCGAATTCTAGTCTCGCCTATTAATGGAAATATCTTTCCCACGTCCACTCAATCCAGGCCTTTCAGCATTCTAAGTTTCAATGAGGTCCCTCCTCATCCTTCTAAACTCCATCGAGTACAGACCCAGAGTCCTTAAATGCTCCTCATACATCAATGCATCTGGTTCACCAAAATCCTTTCGGGAAGGAAATCTGCCATCCTTACCCGGTCTGGCCTACAGGTGACTCCAGATCCACAGCAATGTGGTTAATTCCTAACTTCCCTATGGGCGGCACGGTGTCACAGTGGTTAGCACTGCTGCCTCACAGCACCAGGGACTGGAGTTCGATTCCTGGCTTGGGTCATTATTTGTGCGGATCCCTTTATTTACAATTCCCACAACAGTACACAGAGTGCTATCAGTCAGAATGGAATGGAATGGAAGTGCCAGAGGAACTGAGACCCCCGGTTAAATACCCCCGGAAAAGACTCCCTGATTGGCCCATCAATTGACTCCTTAATCAGGGAGTTCATATTCCAATAGGCCAACCTCAATGGCCTGATTGAAGTCATTACACCCGAACAGGTGCCGGAGTGCGGCGACTGGGGGATTTTCACAGTAACTTCAGTGCAGTGTTAATGTAAGCCTACTTGTGACTAATAAATAAATAAATAAGTAAAAGGCCCATTCAAAAGAAAAGGAAACAGTAAGAGCTGGGGAATAATAACACTGGTCCGAACTGTTTAGTCTTATTGGGGAGCTCATTATATTCAGGAAGACGACTCAGTATTGGCTATTCAAGGGCTTCAATTGCTGGTGACGTCCACATCCCATGAATAAAAGAGAATTGGTTATGTTTTACAATACTAGGTGGGACATATTAAATGATTCCCTTGTCAGTGCAGTTATCCGCTCCTATTTATCACTGACAAGATATTCCTCTCTCACATACACTGGAGACAGAGGAAGCACTTCCCAGTTTCTTCTGGCAAAGATAAAATTGAAACTGAACTCCTCTAGGTAATGTAGGTTCAGGTCAGAGGTTTACATTCATTGAGTAATTCACTTAAATGCTTATATTTCATAATCGGATGATTAATGCTCGCTCCAAGCCTTCTTTCAGGAAGTAACAGCTTGGGGTTTAGTACCTGACTAATTTGAGGTATGACGCGTGATTAAGTGCCGCATACTTGGCAAGAAAGAAGGTAACTTGTGACCCAAGGGGCTGGATATAATGTCCCCCCGCCCCCACTGGCAAGTTTGTTGGTGAAGGGGGGTGGGGGCTGGAGCTTGTTAAATCCAGTGGGTGGCCTGCCTGCCCATTTACCTACCTGCCCCCACCATTTGACCAGCATCGGAGGTGGCATTGGCAGCCCAACTGCCAATGGGCCAATAGAGGCCTTTGAGTGGGAAATGAAGGGGATTCAACCAGCGCTGGGAAAAACCCTCGCCAAGTGACCTGCACAACAGGTTTCCTTGCGCAGAAGTCGGGGCGGGTGGATTGGTGGCTGGCTTCCTATGGGGTGCGGGGGTGGGAGGTGGGGAGTGGGGTTTTCCCTGCCTAACTGACTCCCTGGGCCCATCAGGGGGCAAGTGAGATTTCCCTCCCTCCATGGTTTCTCAAACTCTGCACCCTCCCCCAACCCACTGCCCCGCCACTCCTTGCCGACCTCCAAACACTTACAAAGTTCCAATCCATCGCAACACACTACCTCATCACCCAAGTGCAGTACTGCCAATGATCACTGTGCCCACTGGCGCTAGTGGTACAGGAGAGTGCTGCTGGCCTCTAGTTGGCTGGGTGCTCTCTGAGGCCGGCCTTCCTGTCCCTGAGGGAATGAATCCAGCCTTCAGCCAATGACTGCGGGGCGGCTAATTCTTCGGCTTGGTGTGTCCTCTTGTGACTTTTTAGCTGGGGATGGGGAGGGGCCATGGTGACCTGTATAATTCATCCCGTAGTTCCCAAAACTCTCCACACTAAGGTTTGCTTCATGTGATCCTGTCGTGATTAACATAGATTTATTGCTGTGGTTGATCATTGCATCATGTGACTTTTTTTATTTGTTCATGGGATGTGGGCATCGCTGGCTGGGCCAATATTCATTGCCCATCACTAACTGCCCTTGAACTGAGTGGCTTTCTAGGCCATTTCAGAGGGTAGTTGAGAGTCAACCACATTGCTGTGGTTCTGGAGTCACATGTCAGCCAGACCAGGTAAGGACGGCAGATTTTCTTCCCTAAAGGACATTAATGAACCAGATGGGTTTTTCCGACAATCCACAATGGCTTCATGGTCATCAGTAGATTCTTAATTCCAGATTTTTATAACTGAATTCACCACCTGCCGCACCGGGATTTGAACCCGGGTCCCCAGAACATCAGCTGACTTTCTGGATTAATAGTTTAGCGATGCACAGAGGGTGGTGGGTGCCTGGAACTCGCTGCCGGGGGAGGTAGTGGAAACAGAAAACGTAGTGAGTTTTAAGGGGCGCCTGGACAAATACATGAATAGGCTGGAAATAGAGGGATATGGTCCCCGGAAGAGTAGGGAGTTTTAGTTCAGTCGGGCAGCATGGTCAGTGCAGGCTTGGAGGGCCGAAGGGCCTGTTCCTGTGCCGTAATTTTCTTTGTTCTTTGTTTTTTGTTCTAATATCACTAGGCCTCCCCATAACTATCAGGAAGCAAGATGGTGGAAGGCGAACTAGATGAGATTTTGGTCATTTTTGTCAAGCAATTCTTACGTTCTTCATGAGGACAAATTCAAAGAATGTTGTTGATGAGTTTAAGCGTCATAGTTTGCTGCCAGGGAAGGCGAGATTCTGAGATTAAATTATACCGCAAATTGAAAGAATGGATGACATCACCACCTAAGCCCCTCTGTTCTGGACTGCAATACTCTTTTTAGTTCAGCTTTCAATCAATTATGGTGCACAGTACCAGTTTAGCTCTGCGTTCACTGAAGTTCCTTTACTCCTCTGTTCCATTTTATAATCTCAACAGGCACCCCAGGATATTTATAAAAAGAAAGATCACAATTTTCAAAGGATACTTCTGACAAAGATCTCTGATTCCCAGCAGATAGTTCTGCACAATCCATGACTCTTGCCTGTTCTGCCCAATGTTGTCTCCTCAGATAATGCCAACACTCTCGCACAGCTCATTAGCTGTTTTGAGAATTGTGCTGTTTGATACAACGTCACCAATTGTGGAAGCTTGCATGGCGTCCGTCTTTAGGAGGAAAATTGCATGTTTTATAAATAGTAAGCAAGCTGTCAACAATGCAATAAAGGAGAAGCCCAGTGCATTACACCGATAGCCTCATGAAGTCAATAATCCTCAGTAGGCAGCCTCATGATGCCCATTAATAGTTGCTGCATACAAATTTGTTTTAATTCATTCGTGGGACATGGGCGTCACTGGTTGGCCAGCATTTATTGCCCATCCCTAGTTCTCCTTGGAGGGCACTTCAGAGTCAACCACATTGCTGTGGCTCTGGAGTCACATGTAGGCCAGACCAGGTAAGGACGGCAGATTTCCTTCCCTAAAGGACATTAGTGAACCAGGTGATTTTTTCCGACAATCGACAATGGTTTCATGGTCATCAGTAGGTTCTTAATTCCAGATATTTTTTAATTGAGGGTGCAATTATGGGTGGCACAGTGGCACAACGATTAGCACTGCTGCCTCACAGTGCCAGGGATCGGGATTCAATTCCTGGCTTGGATCACTGTCTGTGTGGAGTCCACACGTTCTCCCCGTGTCTGTGTGGGTTTCCTCCGGGTGCTCCGGTTTCCACCCACAGTCCAAGAGACGTGCTGGTTAGGTGCATTGGTCACGCTAAATTCTCCCTCAGTGTACCCGAACAGGCGCCGGAGTGTGGCGACTAGGGGATTTTCACAATAACTTATTACAGTGTTAATATCAGCCTACTTGTAACACTAATAAATAAACTTACACTGAATTCAAATTCTACCACCTGCTGTGGTGGGATTTGAACCCGGGTCACCAAACTATTAGCTGAGTTTCTGGATTAATAGTCTGGTGATAATACCACTAGGCCATCGCCTGCCTGATTAGATGATGAGGTCTTGGGGGGGCTGAAGCTATCTGTTAACAAAATGCATGCAGCAAAGTTGAAATCTTCCTTGCATTTTTAGACTGATTGTCAGAATTTCACAGCCCATCCCATGGAATATGAAGCTATAAAGAGGTGCACAGATAATCAAATGTGTTTTCTGGAGAAGGCAGATGTGATTCAGACTCTGGTAATCCAGGTGACATGGCACCAGATATGTCGGTGGATTTTTGTTGCAAACCGTGGAGTGATAAACCGGAGTGACAGTATGTGCAAAAGTATTCTCTGTCATCATTACAACTAATGATATGACTGAAGTTCTGTTTCGGCACGACACATACAACAACTGCAGTTGCATATTAAGATATTTCACTCAACCATAGAATCCCTACAGTGCAAGAGGAGGCCATTCGGCCCCTCGTGCCTACACCATCCCACCCAGTCCCTATCTCCATAACCCGACGTATTTACCCTGCTAATCCCCCTGACACTTGGGGCCAATCCACCTAACCCGCACATCTTTGGACTGTGGGAAGGAACCGGAGCACCTGGAGGAAAACCCATGCAGACACGGGGAGAACGTGCAGACTCTGCGCAGACAGTCACCCAAAGCCGGAATTGAACCCGGGTCCCTGGCGCTGTAAGGCAGCACTGTGCCACCGTGCCACCCATAATTTTGCTCAATTTAACAAAGGAACAGAGGAATAAGGTATCAGTTTGGGTACATTTTCTTCCTGCATCCTATAATAAGCAGGGAATGTTGTACATTGATAGATTTTACACAATAGTGGATGGAAGACTTTGTGCTCGACACCAGTTTAACTGTACACTCACTGAAATCAAGTTACTCCTCTGAGCCATTGTATAATCAGAACAGGCATCCCAGGATATTTATTAAAGCAAGATTACAACTGTCAAAGGATTCTTCTGATAAAGATCTCTGATTCCACCTCGTAATATTACACCTAACAGATAGTTCCGCAAGACTATTATTCTTGCATGTTCTGCTTGACACTGTCCCCTCAGCTAATGCCACCAACAGCAGATTCACTCTCACACACACTCGTTGCTTGCTTTGGGAATCAATCAATTTGATAAATTGCTGCTACATTCCCTGAAGTAACAACAATCAGCGTGCAAGGCTCCTTGTATGTGAAGTGCTTTGAGCTGATCCTGAGATGTGGTAAGATGTGGGGTGGCACACTGGTTAGCACTGCTGCCTCGCAGCGCCAGGGACCCAGGTTTGATTCCCAGCTTGGGACACTGTCTGTGCGGAGTTTGCATGTTTCCCCCCTGGATAAAAGCAAATTACTGCGGATGCTGGAATCTGAAACCAAAAGAGAAAACGCTGGAAAATCTCAGCAGGTCTGACAGCATCTGTAAGGAGAGAAAAGAGCTGACGTTTTGAGTCCAGATGTCCCTTTGTCAAAGCTGCTTTGACAAAGGGTCGTCTGGACTCGAAACATCAGCTCTTTTCTCTCCTGACAGATGCTGCCAGACCTGCTGAGATTTTCCAGCATTTTCTCTTTTGGTTGCATGTTCTCCCCGTGTCTGCGTGGGTTTCCTCTGGATGCTCCAGTTTCCTCCCATACTCCAAAAATGTGCTGGTTAGGTGCATTGGCCGTGCTAAATTCCCCTTCCGTGTACCTGAACAGGCGCTGGAGTGTGACAACTAGGGGATTTTCACAGTAACTTCATTGCAGTGTGAATGTAAGCCTACTTGCGACTAATAAATAAATTAAAAAGTCACAAGGTTAAAACAAGTCTAACTTTCTCGAGATTTCCTTCCCTAAAGGACACTGATGAACCAGATGGGTTTTTCCTGACAATTGACAGTGGTTTCACGGTCATCAGTAGATTCTTAATTCCAGTTATTTTTTATGGAATTCAAATTCCACCATCTGCCGTGGTGGGATTGTGAACCCAGGTTCCCCGAACATGAACTGAGTTTCTGGATTAATAGTCTGGCGATAATACCATTAGGCCATCGCCTCGCCAGTGATATCCTCAGACAAGCATGTCTACCAGTCCAACAGCAATTAAAGTTTATTGACTAGTGTCACAAGTACGCTCGCATTAACACTGCAGTGAAGTTACTGTGAAAATAGTTGTCACACTTCAGTGCTTGTTCAGGTACACTGAGGGAGAATTTGCATGGCCAATGCACTTAACCGGCACCCCTTTCGGACTGTAGGAGGAAACCAGAGCGCCCGGAGGAAACACGGGCAGACACAGGGAGAAGTGCAGACTCCGCACAGACAGTGACCCAAGCTGGGTATTGAACCCGGGTCCCTGGCACTGATGAGGCAGCTAACCACTGTGCCACCATGTGGCCCCTCCTTAGCCAAGGAGTACTGAGGCCAATTTTAGCACCCACTATGGTTGCCCTGGCTGGGAATAGCTCAATAAGGCTGGATTTCTGACTGAAACGTCGATTCTCTTGTTCTGGAAAGAGTCTGACTCTCGCGTCAAACCTTCCATGTCCTCTCAATACCTAAGAAAACTCTTGAGGTTGTCATGGAGACATCATGACAAGGGGTTTATCTCAACGGTAATATTCGGGAATGCAGTGAAGGGAGGTGCAGCTTAACATTTATTGATTTGATCTATTTAGAAGCGAAATCCTTTAGAATGGCAAAAAAACGCATGATATAAAAAGGAAATGAATTTAAAAAGGCTTGCACTTGTGTGGGAACTTATCAACGTATTTCAATTTTCACGCAACGAATTAATTTGAAAATTAGTGACAGTTGTTATATAAGCAAAACTGGAAGCCATTTTGCACAGGATATAAACGTTCTCTGTTATTTACATTGTGGCGCTCTCCTTAAGCCAATTTGTGTGTTAAACTTTACTTGACAAAGACCCTTCACCACTCTACTTCGAGGAAGAAACTCAAAAGAGCAGTGTGACAGACAAATGGATAGATTTTATGTTTTGTCAAAGAAAGCATTAATTTTGTTCTCATCGTGTGGTGTCAAACCAGCGAATGCATCAGCAAATGAAAGCTCCCAGTGTTAGTCAGTGGAATGTTTCTGCACTTAGCCCCCAACAAGTAGACTTACATTAACACTGCAATGAAGTTACTGTGAAAATCCCCTAGTGGCCACACTCCGGCACCTGTTCGGGTACACTGAGGGAGAATTTACCATGGCCAATGCACCTAACCAGTAAGTCTTTTGGACTGTGGGAGGAATTGGAGCACCCGGAGGAAACCGACGCAGACACGGGGAGAATGTGCAGACTTCGCATAGACAGTGACCCAAGTTGGGAATCGAACCTGGGTCCCTGAGGTAGCAGTGCTAACCACTGTGCCATTGTGGTGCAAGATCTCAAAAGGAACAAAGCTTCCTCTAACCGTGTCAACAGCATGCTTCAACACTGATGTTAGAAGGGTCAATAAATACATTTGGAATAAGAAGTAATCGATAGTGACAGCGATGAAACTACTGATTGTCATGAAACCCATCTGGTTCAAAATTGTCTTTTAGGTCAGGAAGTCTGGTGTCCTTACCTGGTCTGGCCTTCATATGGCCTTCCATGATGCAGTGGGGAGGCAGTGGCCTAGTGGTATTATCACTAGATTATTAATCCAGAAACTCAGCTAATGTTCTGGGGACTTGGGTTCGAATCCCGCCACGGCAGCTGGTGGAATTTGAATGCAATGAAAAATATCTGGAATTAAGAATCTACTGATGACCATGAAACCATTGTCAATTATTGTAAAAACCCATCTGGTTCACTAATGTCCTTTACGGAAGGAAATCTGCCGTCCTTACCTGGTCTGGCCTACATGTGACTCCAGAGCCACAACAATGTGGTTGACTCTCAACTGTCCTTGAAGGGCAACTACGGTTGGGCAATAAATGCTGGCCAGCCAGTGACGTCCATGTCCCATGAATGAATAAAAAAAGATGTTAACTTCCAACTCCACTGAGAATTTGCCTGGAAAACTATGAAATTGCATAAAACTGCTATGAAAGCTTGGGAGAGCTGTCCCGCACAGTCATGACATGGTTGTAATGCACAGAATTACACCTATTCGGCAAAACCCCAGATACCTTGTTCACCATTCCTGGGTATGTCCTGTCCTACCAGAGGTGGTGACGTAATGGTCTGTGATTTATCGAGTCCTCAGTGTTGACTCTGGAACCCCATGGCATTGGGTCAAATATGGGCATGGAAACCGGGGCGGCACAGTGGTTAGCACTGCTGCCTCACAGCACCAGGGACCCGGGTTCAATTCCCGGTTTGGGGCACTGTCTGTGCGGAGTCTACACGTTCTCCCCGTGTCTGCGTGGGTTTCCTCCGGGTGCTCCGGTTTCCTCCCACAGTCAGAAAGACGTGCAGGTTATGTGCATTGGCCATGCTAAATTCTCCCTCGGTGTACCTAAACAGGCGCCGGAGTGTGGCGACTAGGGGATTTTCACAGTAACTTCATTGCAGTGTTAATGTAAGCCTACTTGTGACTAATAAATTAACTTTAACCTAACATCCTTCCTCAGCCGATGAATCGGTACCCCTCCATCTTGAACACCACTTGGTGGAAGCCCTGAGGGTGGCAAGGGCACTCAATTCCCTCTGGGTGGGGGACTTCAATGCTTTCAATGACTTCAATGTAGGTTTAAGATGCGAGGGTCAAGGTTTAAAGGAGATGTACGAGGCAAGTTTTTGCACAGAGGGTGGTGGGTGCCTGGAGCTCGCTGCTGGGGTTGGTAATGGAAGCAGATACAACAGTGACTTTTAAGGGGAGTCTTGACAAATACATGAATAGGATGGGAATAGAGGGATATGGTCCCTGGAAGGGTAGGGGGTTTTAGTTCAGACAGGCAGCATGGTCAGTGCAGGCTTGGAGGGCCGAAGGGCCTGTTCCTGTGCTGTAATTTTCTTTGTTCTTTGTCCATCACCAATAGAGGCTCGGAAGCAGCATTCCTAACTGAGCTGCCTAAGTATTGATGGGCATATCTGCAAGAGTGGCATTGTGGCATGAAGGAAATTATTAATTAACCTCATTCTCCCCAGTGAGGGCATGGGTAGGAGTGGCCACCACACTGTCCTTGTGGAGGCAAAGCTGTGTCTTCATGCAGAGGGCACCCTCCAGCATGTGTGTGGTACTAGCTGTGCTAAATGAGATAGGTTAAGAACAGATCTAGCAGCTCAAAACTGAGCACCCATGAATTAGTGAGGGCCATCAGCAGCACAGTATTCCACCACAATCTGTAACCTCAAGAACAAGCATAGCCCTCATTTCACCATTACCATCACACCGAAGGAACAGAGCTGGCTCAGCGGGGAGTGTAAGGCCGCATGCCGGGAACAGTATTCTTAACAAACCTGGTGAAGGTACAGCACAGGACTACATATGTGCTAAACAATGGAAAGGGTATGTAATAGACAGAGCTAAGCGATCCCAGAACCAACAAATCAGATCAAAGCTCTGCAATCCTGCCACATCTAGTCGTGAATGGGGGCCGACAACTGAACAATTAACAATAAAGAAGGCTCCACAATATCCCCAACCTCAACGATAGGGGAGTCCAGCACACCAACGCAAAAGCCAAAGCTGTAGAATTGCAAACACCTTCACCCAGAAGTAGCCAGCAGATAGGAGATAGTCATCAACTTCAGAAGCGCAGTGCAGGACATGCCCCTGTCTACATCAACGGGGATGAAGTAGAAATGGTCGAGAGCTTCAAGTTTTTAGGTGTCCAGATCACCAACATCCTGTCCTGGGTCCCCCCATGCTGACACTATAGTTAAGAAAGCCCACCAACGCCTCTACTTTCTCAGAAGACTAAGGAAATTTGGCATGTCAGCTACGACTCTCACCAACTTTTACAGATGCACCATAGAAGACTTTCTTTCTGGTTGTATCACAATTTGGTATGGCTCCTGCTCTGCCCAAGATCGCAAGAAACTACAAAGGGTCGTGAATGAAGCCCAGCCCATCACGCAAACCAGCCTCCCATGCACTGACACTGTCTATACTTCCCGCTGCCTTGGAAATGCAGCCAGCATAATTAAGGACCCCGGACATACTTTCCTCCACCTTCTTCTGTCGGGAAAAAGATACAAAAGTCTGAGGTCACGTACCAACCGACTCAAGATCAGCTTCTTCCCTGCTGCTGTCAGACTTTTGAATCAACCTACTTCACAGTGAGTTGATTTTTCTCTACACCCTAGCTATGACTGTGACACTACAATCTGCACTCTTTCATTTCCTTCTCTATGAACAGTATGCTTTGTCTGTACAGCGCGCAAGAAACAATACTTTTCACTGTATACTAATACATGTGACAATAATAAATCAAATCAAATCAGATGATCTATCTCAGTCACCTCCAGAAACACAGATACCAATTTTCACACAATTTGATTCATTCCATGTGCTACATGGTTGAAGGTATTGCGTAGAGTAAAGGCTGTGGGTTAAACATGAACACGAAAAGGTGAACCACGGAGATGAGGGTGAAAGTGACTGCCCTTGACATCAAGGAAGCATTTGATCGAGTGTGGCATCAAACAGCGAAATTGAAGTACATCTGGGGAAAAGTGTTCTGCGGCTGGAGTCATACTGAACACAAAGGAAGAAGATTGCTGTTATTGAGGGTCAATCATCTCAGCCCCAGGGGACCACGTAAGAGTTCCTCGGGTTAGTGTCCTAGGCCCAACCATCTTCAGCTGCTTCATCAATGACCTTCCCTCCATCATTAGGTCAGACATGGGGATGTTTGCTGACGATTACACAATGTTCAGTACCCTTCGCGATTCCTCAGATAATAAAACAAGTGCCTACCTCCAAGCAGCAAGAGCTGGACAGATTTCAGGCTTGCGAGTGACGAGTGAGAAATAAAATTCATGCCACACAAGCGCCGGGCATTGCTGAACCCCAGCAGGCGTCTGACTTTTAAACGATATTATCAAACAAACAGATTAACCCGTCAGTCAGCTGATTACAATTTGTGGGATTGAGTGCGTGAAATAGTCACTGGATTTGACTCCAAGTCACTCCACGTAACAAGCAATTCATTGTGCATGAAGTGTTCTTAAATTTCTCTGAGTGAATTGCTAATGAGCTTTGCAGGTGCTCATTTTCCTATCATCAATGTGCTGGAGCAATAATTAAAAACTACATCCCACCTTGTATTTTAATTTTGATCCGTGGACAACGATATGCTGGATGTGATAGTCAGCTAGAAATGGGGTTCCTGCTTTTCACAGAAACATAGAATCCTACAGTGCAGAAGGAGGCCATTCGGCCCATCGAGCCTGCACCCACAACAATCCCACCCAGACCCTATCCTCCTAACCCCACTATTTACCCTTCTAGTCCACTTGGCACTAAGGGGCAACTTAGCATGGCCAATCCACCTAACTCGCACAACTCTGGAAAATACTTGACTGCACATTTCGAATACTATAAAACGTATACAACCGCATGGGCTGAGGCAACTATTGTTACAGTTACGTTTCAATCACATGGAAATAACTTACAAACCATTACACGTCGCATTTTGGGTGACCTCTTTACATCTCCTCCTCATAGAATCACTACAGTGCAGAAGGAAACCATTTGGTCCATTGAGTCTGCACCGACCACAATCCCACCCAGGCCCTATCCCCATAACCCCACACATTTACCCTAGCTAGCCCCCCCTTGACACTAAGCGGCAATTTAGCATGGCCAATCCATCTAACCGGCACATCTTTGGACTGTGGGAGGAAACCGGAGTACCCGGAGGTAACCCACACAGATATGTGCAGATTCCGCACAGACAGTGACCCAAGTCGGCAATCAAACCCGGGTCCCTGGCACTGTGAGGCAGCAATGCTAACCACTGT
Organism: Mustelus asterias; assembly: GCF_964213995.1. Classification (NCBI taxonomy): domain Eukaryota; kingdom Metazoa; phylum Chordata; class Chondrichthyes; order Carcharhiniformes; family Triakidae; genus Mustelus; species Mustelus asterias. The sequence goes on along the minus strand of NC_135803.1, from coordinate 147,709,806 downwards.
GCCACTATGCTGCCCTCCATTACTTTATCTATCTCAACCTGAGCGAGTTAACCCTATACAATGACACTGCTTCTCTGGCACGGTCTGCTGTTGCTGTCCTATAGCAGCAGAAGATTCCGCCCTCTGGTCTCCAATTCCGAACTAAGTGGCAGGAAAAATCACAAACTCATTGCCCCCCTACCCACCTTGCACATTGGCAGTGTTGGGTCAATGTGGGCTCCATAATATATGGTTAATGGTTTTTAAAATAAGAATTCAACTAAAGCCTATGATTTACCAGGATGCTGCCTGGAATGGAACATTTAAGTTATGAAGAGAGGTTGGGTAGGTTTGGGCTGTTTGGAGCAGAGAAGACTGAGGGGTGACCTGATCGAGATGTACAAGATTATGAGGGGCATGGACAGAGTGGATAAGGAGCAGCTGTTCCCCTTAGTTGAAGGGACAGTCACAAGGGGACATAGGTCCAAGGTGAGGGGCAGGAGGTTTAGGGGGAGGATGTGAGGAAAAACCTTTTTACCCAGAGGGTGGTGATGGTCTGGAATGTGCTGCCTGGGAGGGTGGCAGAGATTACCTCACGTCCTCTAAACAATACCTGGCACGTCATAACATTCATGGATATGTGTCAAGTACTGTAAAAGGGATTTGGTGGGAGGTCGGGTGTTTCTCGCGTGGTGGTGCAGGCCCAATGGACCGAGTGGCCTCTTCTATACTATATGATTCTATAGGCAATTTATCTCAGACGGAAGTCTCTGTTTTCAGTCACTGACACAGTTACTTTCTATACTCCAACTGGGTGTGATGTTGGGGAAAGTGTTCAAAAGGCAAGAGACTCATCATCAGTGTTGCTCAGTCAGGAGGAGTACAAAAGTTGTCTCAGAACTCATCGACATCTGGAAGCGTAGTGGAGGACATGCCCCTGTCTACATCAATGGTGATGAAGTGGAGATGGTTGAGAGCTTCAAGTTTCTAGATGTTCAGATCACCAACAACCTGCCCTGGTCCCTCCATGCCGATGCTATTGTTAAGACAACCCACCAATGCCTCTACTTTCTCAGGAGGTGAAGGAAATTCAGTATATCAGCTATGACTCTCACCAACTTTTACAGATGCACCATAGAAAGCATTCTTTCTGGATGTATTGCAGCTTGGTATGGCTCCTACTCTGACCAAGACCACAAGAAACTACAAAGCGTCGTGAACATAGCCCAGTGCATCACGCAAACCAGAATCCCATCTATTGACTTTATCTACACATCCTATTGCCTCGGAAGAGCAGCCAGCATAATCAAGGACCCCACACATCCCGGACACACTCTCTTCCACCTTCTTCCGTCAGGAAAAAGATACAAAAGTGTGAGATCTCGTACCAACCGACTCAAGAACAGCTTCTTCCCTGCTGCCATCAGACTTTTGAATGGCCCTACCATATATTAAGCTGATCTTTCTCTTCATCCTATCTGTGACTGCGACACTACATTCTGCACCTTCTCTTTTCCTTTTTCCCTATGTACTCTATGAATGGTATGCTTTGTCTGTTTCACGCACAAGAAACAATATTTTTCACTATGTGACAATAAGAAATCGAATCAAATCCGCTCCTGCACAGTTCGATCTGCCGTATGGGTTAAAGGCATCTCATAATAAGTATGAAATATTCCACTGGCTTCCACTTACGGTGCCATCAACTCCTTCCACTTTCCAAATTCATTCGCTCCCTATGGATTTTTCTACCAGGAAACCTTCGTATAATAAGCAGCTGTAGCTTGTCACTTTGGCCAAGCTTTTGGTCATCTGTCCAAACATTGCCTTACAAGGCTCACCTTTACATTTTGTTCTACAATGACTCTTTGAAACAGCCTGCAATGTTCCATTATATCAAAGGCATTATTTTGATGCACATTGTTGTTATAGGAACCAAATGTGACGAACCCTCTTGTAAACATCATTGTCTTTGAAAATCGCCTGTGCAAAGAAAAGCAGCCTTTTTTTTTAGTAGGTTGCTCATCTTAAAATATTTATCTATCTGCTCTGAGGAAAGAGAACACCATTAGACCCGAGGCAAATTTTCTGACTGCTAGTTCCTGCTTATTGTGATTTCCCGATCCCCTTCTCCCCTCTAGAACTGGCAAAATAAAAGCAGTCAACATGAATTGGTTGCCAGTTTAGAAAGCAATCATAGAATCCCTACAGTGCAGAAGGAGGCCATTTGACCCATTGAATCTGCACCGACTACAATCGCACCCAGGCCCTATCCCCGTAACCCCACATATTTACTCTACTAACTCCCTGACACTAAGGGGCAATTTAGCATGGCCAACCCACCTAACCTGCACATCTTTAGAGGAAACCAGAGCACCCGGAGGAAACCCACGCAGACACGGGGAGGACGTGCAAACTCCACACAGACAGTGACCTGAGGCCGGACTTGAACCCGGGTCCTGGCGGCTGTGAGGCAGCAGTGCTAACCACTGTGCCACCGTGCCACCCCAATATTAAGTATAATCTGGCCCAACATTGTTCAAAGCACAATTCCCCATTCCTTTAAAAATCATACTGGCTTGAGTTTTTTTTTAAAGTTTATTTATTAGTCACAAGTAAGATTTACATTAACACTATAATGAAGTTACTGTGAAATTCCCCTGAGACTCAGTGTTTCCTATTTACAGCTCTGGAAGTTAGGTTATTTAAGTCCTTTTGAAATAACTCTTCATTTAGACATACAGGAAAAATTAAAAGGGCTACTTAGTCCAATCTTAGATCCTCCCAATTCAATCTTGTCTGAATTCATCTACGGACACGACCCTTTCGCCAACTGCTATGCTTACCTTGCTTCTGAGCTGACCCTTGGTATTCTATATTCACCACTGTGTTCTTTATTCCCTCGGCCAGCCCGAGAGATCATTATTAAGCAATAGAATCAGTGGCATTCTATCAATCGGTCATTCCATTTCAAAAATATTTTGGTGCTGCGTCATTACTTCTACTGATGGGGTTAAGTGTCACCTATGGAAAGTTAATTTTCAGAAATATGTCAAGTGGGCATTTCAAACATGCATTAAAGACCAAATTAATGACCTTTCCTGAAATTGCTAATTTGCTAATTGTTCCCTTAAATGGGCCACCCAGTCTCAGAAGTCCTGGATGCTATGTAGGCCACGTGAAATAATGATCTCCTAACCTATTACTGCCAAAGGAAGGCAACTAAATACAATTAGTGCGTACACTGCAGCAGCCTTCAGAGTATACATGAACGCAGAGGCCTCGAAGAGTAAATTTGTTGCCTATTTTAAGAGCTGGCATACCCGGGGCTGAGATTGGGTTAGCTGGCAGCATTGACTAAACTAATGTGGGGAAAACTTTGGAAAAGACCACAGTCTAGGAAGATGTCACCAAGGGAAGGATGAAAAGAACTTGTGAGACACAGTACATTTCCACAGATAAAAATACCACATTTAAACAGCACTTATTTAAATATATGTCCCACAATGTAACTAGAACTTGACCTAAGGTTTCTGAGGTAAAATGCTGGGGTATTGACCAATGTAGTTCATGAATCTTAGCCGCAATGGGCAAGTATAATGGAGGATGGAGATCGCAACCAGGAACCTTTGAAATAATTATTTAAAATGATCAGATACAGCTAAACTTCCTGCTATGAAACCGGAATATAAATGGACCATTGCTCACATCAGTGTCTTGCACTTTAGCCTGAAGCATAAAAGCAGGAGATTATACAGCTCGCGAGTGGAGAAATAGAATAGAATCCCTACAGCACAGAAGGAGGCCATTCGGCCCATCGAGTTTGTACCGACCACAATCCCACACAGGCCCTATTCCCGTAACCCTTATTTATCCTAGCTAATCCCCTGGCACTAGGGTTAATTTAGCATGGCCAATCAACCTGAGTCACATTTTTGGACTGTGGGAGGAAACCGGAGCACCCAGAGGAAACCCACGCAGAGAAAGTGCAGACTCCACACAGACAGTGACCCAAGCTGGGAATCGAACCCAGGTCCCTGGCGCTGTGCGACAGCAGTGCTGATCACTGTGCCACCATGCTGCCCAGATGCAAATAGTCAGCAATCTTTCAAAGTGATGCTTTGCACTAGTGAAGAACACTAAAAAGGTGGAAGGGATATTTGTAGACTATGCAATTTTAAAACCTCAAAACCTTACATGTTTTACACAGTGAGCGTAACAGTTGCAATCACCATTCGAATTAAAATATCTGTGACCTCCAGCGAAGTATCGCCCAAAAGGGGATGTATGCTACGTTGATCATTTATTTGAGTTTGGGGATCGGTGGGGATATTGGAAGTATAACTTGAAGCCCAGGGAAATGTCTAAATCAAGCCTGCCATAACTTCTCCCCACACAAGTTTGGATCCTGAATGATCTCTGCTGGAGACCTAGGGGTGAAATGTACCCATTCCATAATATATTAATTTGTTAGTGTCACAAATAGGCTTACATTAACACTGCAATGAATTTACTGTGAAAATCCTCCAGTCGCCACACTGCTCGGCTATACTGAGGGAGAATTTTGCATGGCCAACGCACCTAACCAGCGCGTCTTTCGGACCGTGGGAGGAAACCGGAGCAGCCGGAGGAAACCCACGCAGACACGGGGAGAATGTGCAGACTCCTCGCAGACAGTGACCCAAGCTGGGCTTCAAACCCGGGTCCCGGGTGCTGTGAGGCAGCAGTGCTAACCACTGTGCCACTGTGCCAGCCCCAAATAATGCTTCACACAACAGTCCTTACACGAGAGAAAGTCGCAGATAAAAATATTAGTGCGCCACTTAAAATCCTTCACTTTGGGATCATTCCCCCTCAGAATAAATTAGACCATTTGCAAAATCTTTTGCCCTTTGTAAAAAAGAAATTCAAGGATTCAAAACACAAATCGTACATTCTCCAAAATAGGTGGATGGAGTTAAAAGATTTATCTCTGCCTTTAAAAGCCCCTGAGCCCAGAGTGATTGGAATGGGAGGTAAGTTATACCGACAGGAGTCATTGTAAGATCAATTATAGAAACTGGAACATGAAGACGGGAAAGGAGATACTTTTCAGTCTCAAAACGTGACAGAAAACACGGGAGGATGATGTCGCAATGTTTTGCAACACAGATTTAAAATAAATAAGCAAACGCATAGGCTCTGATGCGGGCTGGAATGGAATCATGCCCAGAGATTACAGTGTAAACATTGTACACTATTATTCTGTTGCACAGAATTCTACTGTATTATATTGTCTTACACAGAATACCTGGAGACACTTGAGACACTCCAGGCTAGTGACAAAACTGCCAAGAAAGTCTCAGTCCCTGTTAGGCTGGACATGCATCTCCACATCATGTAACTTATGCACAGCGACCTCACTTGTAGACTGAGTGTGAATTGTAAAGAACAGCAGAAGCGTTCAAGTCATTATAACACGAGCAATAAAGAAATGAATGTTGTCCATTTCCCCCCCCCCCCCCCCACTTCCTTCCTCTTCCCACTGCGATCCTCAGAACTAACCAAAGAAGTCTTCTGTGGCGTGTCCAGATTTTGGGGAGGGGGCGAGTTCTGGTCCCACACACACATCCCCAAAACAAAAACTCCGCAGTATTATGTAATAGGGAAGAATTAAGTTCCGTTTTGATGCAGGCTCCAAATTAAATGATCGAGGGGAGGGAGGAGGGGGGGAATAGGGGATTAATCGCTAGTGCCGAGGAGAAATAGAAGAGCAGTTTTTTTTTAAAGAGAAGAAAAATTGTTACAGTGAGACCCAGGGAGGGTGAAGAGTAATGTTGCTTCCAAAATTCAGCACTCACCCCTAAACTCACTCCCCACCTCACCCCCCCCCCCCCCACACACACACCGTCTCCTACCCTAACACACACAAGTACAACACAGAAAACTGACCCAATAAAAACATTTTTATTATACTCTCCGACAGTGATATCCACTGAAATGCTGACACCAACCGTATCAGGCAGATGGGGGTGCTGTATAATCAAGTTTCATATATATATATACAGCAAATTTAAACCTCAACACAGCTCTGGATAAAAACTGACTTGGCACAGTGGAACTTCGTGTTATTTTCCCCCCAAAATCTGCTTTCAAGAATATCTTACTCAGAAAACAAAAGCAGTGCCCTCCAATCCCGTTTTATGTATGAATCCAACACACACACAGCCTCTCAAAACAATTCAATCTTTTTTATTATTAGATTCAGCTGTAAGGTTGTTTGTTTTTCCTCTTCTGGGGAAATTATTACAATCTAATTTCTAACACACCTTTCCAAAAAACACACACACACAAATCCCAGTCTCATTCTCGCACATTTTTGCTTCAAATAATAATCAGGATAAAAGTACAAATGTTTGATAATCTAAGAGGTTACACCACACACAGAGAGGAAGAAAGCTGAACCGAACTGGGGCACTTGGCATCTGCTGGGGGCTTGGACAGCAGTCGGTTGTCCCGTTAGATTCAGAAACTGACCCCCACTCTTAAATCAAACACACACACACAAATGAATTCGATTGGAACAATTCAATTTGGGATTTGGTTTGGCGATTTAACGTGTGGGTTAAGTCAGCCAACACCTCTATCCCACAGATTTGACAGACTGGGAGATCATAATACTTACTTTCACCTCGTTTGGAGTGTAAATCCTGCGGCTCCTGTCCGGTCAAGATAAAAGACAACGTGTCCCAAGATTGTCTTACTTATAATAAAAGATCAAAGGGATTGCAGCCCTCCTTTTGTTGGGCGAGTTGGGTTTTCCGAGCAGTGACAGTCTCCAAATGAAGCGCTTCCACATGGACATCAGTCTGTTCAGGGAGCCACATGTGCCGCTCTGCGATCCGCTACTGGGTGTGTGTCAATCAGATTCCCACTGAGATTCAGGGGCTCGGCGAATAGGGGAGCCAGGGGCAAGTGCTGCTACTCAGAGAGATACCCGGAGCAAGTCAGAGTGATGGAGAGCCGGCAAAGCTACACACTGACTGAAACAGACTGAACAGCATCGAAACTGGGGGAGGATTCATCACACTCCCAACATTGGGGGAGGATTCACGCTCCCAACTCTGGGTGAGGATTTACACTCAAAACATTGGGGGAGGATTTACACTCCCAGCACTGGGGGAGGAACCAACACACTCCCAACACTGGGGAAGATTTACACTCCCAGCACTGGGGAGGATTCACACTCCCAGCACTGGGGAAGATTTACACTCCCAGCACTGGGGGAGGAACCAACACACCCCCAGCACTGGGGGAGGAACCAACACACCCCCAACACTGGGGGAGGAATCAACACACTCCCAACACTGGGGAAGATTCACACTCCCAGCACTGGGGGAGGAACCAACACCCCCCCAGCACTGGGGGAGGAACCAACACACCCCCAACACTGGGGGAGGAATCAACACACTCCCAACACTGGGGAAGATTCACACTCCCAGCACTGGGGGAGGAACCAACACACCCCCAGCACTGGGGAAGATTCACATTCCCGGCACTGGGGAGGATTCACACTCCCAGCACTGGGGGAGGAACCAACACACCCCCAACACTGGGGGTGGAACCAACACACCCCCAACACTGGGGGAGGAACCAACACACCCCCAGCACTGGGGGAGGAACCAACACACTCCCAGCACTGGGGAGGAATCACATTCCCAACACTGGGGGAGGAATCACACTCCCAGCACTGGGGGAGGATTTACACTCCCAGCACTGGGGAAGATTCACACTCCCAGCACTGGGGAGGAATCACATTCCCAGCATTGGGGGAGGAATCACACTCCCAGCACTGGGGGAGATTCACACTCCCAGCACTGGGGGAAAATTCACACTCCCAGCACTGAGGGGGATTCACACTCCCAGCACTGAGGGGGATTCACACTCCCAGCACTGGGGGAGATTCACATTCCCAGCACTGGGGGAGATTCACACTCCCAGCACTGGGGGAGATTCACACTCCCAGCACTGGGGGAGGAATCACACTCCCAGCACTGGGGGAGATTCACACTCCCAGCACTGGGGAAGATTCGCACTCCCAGCACTGGGGGAGGATTTTTCACACTCTTGAGATCACTTTGGCAGATTGGGAGTCCAGTGTGCTGCAGTGTGCAGGACACTGAGACACACAGGGGGATATTTTGAACGCAAACGTGAATGAATTGCTTCCTTTAATTGAATATGTTTGCAAAGAGGATGATGTTAACTGTGCAGCTGTGATTGTATTACCTCCATCACAGTGACTGCATCATTTGACACAAGCTGTGCTTTATCAGTCAATTTGTCAGTTCTTTCTCAATGTTTTCAGAGAATCATTGAATCGTACAGTGCAGAAGAGACCCTTTGGCCCATCGAGACTGCACCGACACATTAGAAACACTTGAACCCCCAGCTAATCCCATTTATCAGCGCTTGGCCCATAGCCTTCAATGTTATCATAAAACCATATAGAATCCTACAGTGCGGAAGGAGGCCATTTGGCCCATCGAACCTGCAACAACAACAATCCCACCCAGGTCCTATCCCCCTAACCCCACATATATACCCTGCTAATCCCTGACACTAAGGATGGCCAATCAACCTAACCTTATGATGTGCCAAGTGCTCATCCAGTTACTGTTTAGAAGATGTGAGGCAAGCTACCTCTACCGCCCTCCCAGGCAGTGCATTCCAGACCGTCATCACCCTCTGGATAAAAAGTTTTTCATCACATCGCCCCTAAACCTCCTGCCCCTCATCTTGAACTTAAGTCCCCTCATGACTGACCCTTCAACTAAGGGGAACATCTGCTCCTTATCCATCCTGTCCATGCCCCTCATAATCTTGTACATCTCGATCAGGTCGCCTCTCAGTCTGCTCTGCTCCAACAAAAACACCCCAAGCCTACACAACCTCTTTTCATAACTTAAATGCTCCATCCCAGGCAGCATCCTGGTGAATCTCCTCTGCATCCCCTCCAGTGCAATCACATCCTTCCGATAACGTAGCAACCAGAATTGCACACAGTACTCTAGCTGTGGACTCACCAAAGTTCTATACAACTCCAACTTGACTTCCCTGCCTTTGCAATCTATGCCTCGATTGATAAAGGCAATTATCCCATTTGCCTTTTTCACTACCCTACTAACATGCCCTTCTGCCTTCAGAGGTCTCTGGACAAACACACCAAGATACCTTTGTTCCACAGAACTTCCTCGTGTCCTACCGTTCATTGAGTACTTCCTTGTCAAATTACTCTTTCCAAAGTGTATCACCTCACACTTTTCAGGGTTAAATTCCATCTGCCACTTATCCGCCCATTTGACCATTCTGTCTATACCTTCATGTAGCCCAAGACACTCCGCCTCACTGTTAACCACCTGTCCAATCTTTGTGACATCTGTAAATTTACTAATCCTACTCCCCACATAGGTATCTATGTCATTTATATAAATGACGAATAATAGTGGGCCCAACACAGATCCCTGTGATACGCCACTGGACACTGGTTTCCAATCACTAAAGCAGCCTTCTGTCCTCACCCTCTGTCTCCTACAACTGAGCCAATTTTGAATCCACTTTATCAAATTACCCTGTATCCCATATGCATTTACCTTCTTTACAATGTAGGACCTTGTCAAAGGCTTTGCGGAAATCCATATAAACTACATCGACTGCACTACCCTCTTCTACGCACCTGGTCGCCTCGTCAAGAACTTCAATTGAATTTATTAGTTATGACCTCCCTCTGACAAAGCCATGCTGACTATCCCTGATCCAAGTGGAGATAGATGTTCTCCTTCAGAAGTTTCTCCAGTAGTTTTCCTACCACTGACGTGACACTCACTGGTCTGTCATTCCTTGGTTTATCTCTACAACCTTTCTTAAAAAGCGGAACCAGATTAGCTGTTCTCCCGTCATTTGCCACCTCCCCCATGGCCTGAGAGGAATTGAAAACTTGTGTCAGAAAGGGTTTTGGGTTTTCTGCAGGATGTCTCTCCCTCTCCTCCCTCACCCTTCCCCCCCCCCCCCCCCCCCCCCCCCCCCCCCCCCCCCCCCCGCCCACATTTTCAGTATCTGCTGAGATACCCTGGCTGGGATTTTCAAAAGCCCATGGGGGTTAGGAGCCAGCCTGGGGGGAGTTTTTGAAAATCGCAGTTTTGGGGGTTGTCTTGGGATCCCGACAGTTTTGAATTTTGCGTGGGGCCAGCAAGGTGGGAGTGGGGAGCACATTCACCATCAACACACCCCTAAACCCCTTAAGAGGTCTTGTGGATGATGTCTCTGCCTCTGAGCCAGAAGCTGTGGTTCGAGTTGTCACCCCAGGAATTGAGGGCCAAGGAATGTGGCGTTCGTAATGTGGCCAAACAGGTTTGAGTATCGACCAGCAAGTTATTCCAGTACACGCCAAAGACAGGTGGAGCGATTCTTCACCAACATTGTAACGGAACGAATGTTGGAGCCTCTACCATCACTATACAGAGCTCCAGACCACAACATGCATGTAAAAAAGTCTATGTTACCACAGCAACTTGGACTCCCTGAGTGAAATGTAACATCACCACTTCCTTAAGGCGCTTGTTAAAGGGCCTGTCTGTTCTAAAAAGCCCTAACAGTTTTATGCTTGCCAGTAAATAGCTGTCAGGTTCACCGCGGAGTTCAAATAATCTCTCCGCAATTGGGAACAAACCTGTGATGCCAACTAGCACTAGGGATCAAAACTAGGGGGTCATAGTTTGAGGATTAGGGGTAAACCTTTTAGAACTGAGGTGAGGAGAAATTTCTTCATCCAGAGGGTGGTGAATGTGTGGAATTCACTACTACAGAAAGTAGTTAAGGCCAAAATGTTGTCTGATTTCAAGAAGAAATTAGATATAGCTCTTGGGGCTAAAGGGATCAAGGGATATGGAGGGGAAGGGGGGATCAGGATATTGAACTAACTGCAGCCATCCTCCTTTCAGCTGGATGTCACTCTAACCAGAAGGGGATTTTTTGCCAATTTCCATTGCCTTCAACTTTTTCTAGAGTTGATATCACACCTGGTCTTGATGTCATTAAAAGCTCAGCTCTGGAATTCAGCTCCTTTGTCCAGGTTTGAATGAAGGCTCTAGTGAGGTTGGAGTTGAGTGGTCCATGTGGAACCCAAGCTGAGCACCAGTGATCAGGTTCTTGGTGAGTAAGTGCCACTCTAACACTCTAACTCTAGCATGATTCGCTGAGAGGGATATAGGCATAAGGAGAGGAGTAGCCTCTCAAGGCTGCTCTGGCAAGCAGCTGGAGCATGGCTGATCTGTGTCTAAACTCCACATGGTTTTGCTTCATTAATTATTCTTTTTATTCATTTGTGGGACATGGGCATCATTGGCTTGGCAGCAATTATTGCCCATCCCTAGTTGCCCTTAAACTGAGTGGCTTGCTGGGCCATTTCAGAGGGCAATTGAGAGTCAACCACATTGCTGTGGCTCTGGAGTCACATGTAGGCCAGACCAGGTAAGGACAGCAGATTTCCTTCCCTAAAGGTCATTAGTGAACCAGATGGGTTTTGCCGTTGATGGTTTCATCAGTAGATTCTTAATTCCAGTTATTTTTTATTGAATTCAAAATCCACCATCTGCCGTGGCAGGATTCGAACCCGGGTCCCCAGAACATGAGCTGAGTTTCTGGATTCATAGTCAAGCAATAATACCACTAGACCGTCGCTTTCCTGTAAAATAACAAAAATTTAAGTCACAAAAATCAGTCTTGAAAGGTTTAATTATCCCAGCATCTACACCCTCTGCACAGGAAAGTGTATCCTGATGTCACCCCTGAATGGGCTGTGTTAAATTTCAAAATACTGTCCACATGTTCTATAAATCGGTTCAGATTATATTAATTGGAGTCTAGAAAAGTGAGAGGGGATCTCATAGAAACTTATAAAATTCTAACAGGATTAGACAGGGTAGGTTCAGAAAGAATGTTCCCAATGGTGGGGGAGTCCAGAACTAGGGGTCATAGTTTGAGGATAAGGGGTAAACCTTTTAGAACTGAGGTGAGGAGAAATTTCTTCACCCAGAGAGTGGTGAATATGTGGAATTCACTCCCACAGGAAGTGGTTCAGGCCAAAATGTTGTCTGATTTCAGGAAGAAATTAGATATAGCTCTTGGGGTTAAAGGGAGCAAGGGATAGGGGAGGAAGCGGGGGATCAGGATATTGAATTCCATGATCAGCCATGATCAAAATGAATGGCGGAGCAGGTTCGAAGGGCTGAATGGCCTCCTCCTGCTTCTAGTTTCTATATGTCTATGTTTCTACGTTCTTGATCCCTAACAAAGAAAACAAAATCTCAATATTCACACTATCGAATCCTTTTAACATTTTAAACACCTTGGTCAGATTACTCCTCAATCATCTATTTAATTTTACTCGACAGTGCCCTGTAACATCGCTCACTGGGAGTCAGGTTGTGGTGTTTATTGACCTGACCTTTTGCTTTAGGGTCACAGTTTATGCGGATAATTAAGTTAACCAGGCCGTAACCAGAGCCTGATTCAGACACCTGAGCCATGTGTATAAAATACTGATTTTTAAAAACCATGTTGGAAACCCTTTACCCTTTCTATAGCCCCCCCTATCCACGAGGGGATTTTAACAGTAATTTCAGTGCAGTGTTAATGTCAGCCTACTTGTGACACTAATAAATAAACTTAAACTAATATATTCCCTCCTTCCCACTCCTCGTTACCATGATGCTGTCAGGTTGGTCACAGTCTCCCATCCCATATTCTGCTCATTGACTCATTCCACTCACCAATTTCTACATCCCCACCCCTCTTAACAACTCCCTCAGTGGCCTTGCTCTGCTTACCACCCCTCCCCCCCAACAAATCCCAACCATCATCTCAAAGACGTGGCACAGTGGCTAAGCCTGCTGCCTTACAGCCCCAGGTTCGATTCCAGCCTCGGGTGACTGTGTGGAGTTTGCACGTTCTCCCTGTGTCCATGTGGGTTTCCTCCCACAGTCCCAAAAATGTGCAGCTTAGGTGGATTGGCCATGGTAAATTGCCCCTTAGTTTTCTAAAGATGTGTAAGTCAGGGGGATTAGCTACATCTCTCTTTTAAATGAGATGTTTTAAATCTCTTGTTTTAAAGATGCGGAGATGCCGGTGTTGGACTGGGGTGAGCACAGTAAGAGGTCTCACAAACTTTCGGAGTGCTGCTCCTTCCTCAGGTGAGTCACGCACCTGAGGTAGGAGCAGTGCTCTGAAAGCTCGTGATACCAAATAAACCTGTTAGACTTTAATCTAGTGTTGTGAGACTTCTTACTGACTTCAAATGGGAAGGCACTAATTAGAATAGCTATGGACATAGTTGTTTTTTTAATTCATTCAGGGGACACGGGCATCGCTGGCTGGCCAGCTTTTATTGTCTATCTTTTGTTGCCCTTGGAAGGCAGTTGAGAGTCAACCACATTGCTGTGGCTCTGGAGTCACATGTAGGCCAGACCAGGTAAGGACGGCAGATTTCCTTCTCCAAAGGACATTAGTGAACCAGATGGGTTTTTCCTGACAATGGTTATCGGTAGATTTTTAGTTCCAGATTATTTTGAATTGAATTCAAATTCCACCACCTACCGTAGCGGGATTCGAACTGAAGTCCCCAGAACATTAGCTGAGTTTCTGGATTAATAGTCAAGCGATAATACCACTAGGCCATCGCCTCCCCATTGGGATGCAGATCCAGAGCACCATTACGTCATTACACCCAGCCAGCCCATGAATCAGCTTTGTGTGAACAGAGGCTCATTGATTATTAGGGTAGAGTCATTACAGACTTGCCTCACCACAAGGCACAAGAGGATCACAAGCCTACTCTTTGTCACCAGTTGCATCGAGTACAGGGAACGTATTACTAAATGCATTATGCGAAGGCAAAAGGTCCCAATTTTTCTCAGCTTGCTGAACCTAACATTTCGATAATACATGACTCGGGGGGTTAGCAGCCATTCAAAATTCTTATCTTTTTCAAAAGAAGGCAAGGAACATTCATTTGCTATTATCGTGTTCGCACAGCACACCATAAAAATAATGAAAATAGATTTTTCTTCAATATATATCAATATATACATAAAAATAAAGCACAGATGAAGTATAAACCACGTTTCCTGACTGTGTAGAGTCCAATTTAATGTCTTGACATTGATGGATAACCCCTTGGCGATTAGTGGCAACAGCCACTACTGGAAGCAATAAAATGTGAATATTGGACATTACTTCATGTGTTCTGTCAACTGCTGGCAGCAGTCGTTTCACACGGGTTCGGATGGTGATAGTTTTGTCCTTGCAAATAAGACATAAATATTCTCACAAAATAAGGCCATTGAGTTCATGGTAAGTATGGCAGGGTACCATGGATCTCTCTGACCTGATGTGGAGATGCTGGCGTTGGACTGGAGTAAACACAGTAAGAAGTTTAACAACACCAAGTTAAAGTCCAACAGGTTTATTTGGTAGCAAAAGCCACACAAGCTTTCCTCACCTGAAGAAGGGGCTTGGAGCTCCGAAAGCTTGTGTGGCTTTTGCTACCAAATAAACCTGTTGGACTTTAACCTGGTGTTGTTAAACTTCTTACTCTCTCTGACCTGACAGAGGACTCTGCAAGCTGGTGTGTTTGACACTGCTGGGCTTCTGACTCATACTGGGTAACACTTTACAATTCATTCACTTCTGGGGTCACTTTCCTCTCAGGAGGGGAGGCGATGGGCCTAGTGGTATTATTGCTAGACAAAGACGTGCGGGTTAGGTTGATTGGCCATGCTTAAATTGCCCCTTAGTGTCCTGAGATGTGTAGGTTAGAGGGATTAGTGGGTAAAATATGTCGGGATATGGGGGTAGGGCCTGGGTGGGATTGTGGTCGGTGCAGACTCGGTGGGCCGAATGGCCTCTTTCTGTACTGTAGGGTTTCTATAATTCTATAATTAATCCAGAAACTCAGCTAATATTCTGGGGATCCAGGTTCGAATGCCATCACGGCAGAGGGTAGAATTTGAATTCAGTAACAATTTGGAATTAAGAATCTACTGATGACCATGAAACCATTGCTGATTGTTGGAAAAACCCATCACTAATGTCCTTTAAGGAAGGAAATCTGCCATCCTTACCCGGTCTGGCCTACATTTGGCTCCAGACCCACAGCAATGTGGTTGACTCTCAACTGCCCTCTGAGATGGCCTAGTAAGCCACTCAGTTTCAGGGGCAACTCGGGATGGACAACAAATGCTGGCCAGCCAGTGATGGCAATGTCCCACAAATAAATATAAAAAAATTACAATGCCTTATCATGCACCATCAACACAGGGTCATAAAAGTCCATGAACACCCACTGACATGAGCTTGAAGGGTTTTTTTTAATTCTTTCATTAGATGTGAGCATCTTTGGGAAAGCCAGTTGTCCACCCCTAATTGCCCTTTGCTAATCAAATCCACACTGGTTGGTGAAGTTAAAACCAAAACACAGCTGCTTTCTTTGCTGGAGAGGGTTTATTGACATTTGGGGTGGCATGGTGGCACAGTGGTTAGCACTGCTACCTCACAACGCCAGGGACCCGAGTTCAATTCCGGTCTCGGGTGACCGTCTGTGGGGAGTCTGCACATTCTTCTCATGTCAGCATGGTTTTCCTTTGGTTTCCTCCCACAGATTAGGTTGATTGGCCATGGTAACTTGTCCCTTAGCGTCCAAAGATGTATAGGTTAGAGGAATTAGCAGGGTAAATATGTGGGGTTACAGGGATAGGGTCTGGGTAAGATGCTCTGTTGGAGAGTGAGTGCAGAATTGGGTGGGCTGAATGGCCTCCTTTGGCACTGTAGGGATTCTATGACATAATTCGCAGTCAACACTACTCTAAAGACCCCATTGTTCCCACCATCCCCATTTATGGAGAAACTAATACCCATCACCTGTTTAACAATGTGACTCTCATTAATAAGACAATGACACCTTTGCAAAGGTAATAGTGAACTGCTTTTCTTGAACTGCTGC
The DNA here is from genome assembly GCF_964213995.1 of Mustelus asterias. Classification (NCBI taxonomy): domain Eukaryota; kingdom Metazoa; phylum Chordata; class Chondrichthyes; order Carcharhiniformes; family Triakidae; genus Mustelus; species Mustelus asterias. The sequence continues at coordinate 147,693,791 of NC_135803.1, read as the reverse complement.
AGTCCATGTGGTGTAAGTTCACCTAACATGCTGTTAGGGAGGGTCTCATTAAATTAATGAGATATAATCATCTGTTGAAGGATCCAGTTGACCACCTGAGGCTTGGACCATTTCATAATAGTGCAGCCTGGGTCTTCATTCCCAATATGATTCTGAATTAAACAGCTTTCTTCTGAACCTTCATACTGTTGGACTGCCACTGCCATCTTCATTGTCTTCTCTCGATCTACTTCCCAATACTCCGGGTAGTTGCATAAGAGTTGGTGTAGCCATCTCCTCTCCAGAACCTTTGCGCCAGCCACACTGAAGGAATGGTGATATACTTCCAAGTCAGGATGGTGTGTGCCTTGGCAGGAAACTTCCAGGCGGTGGTGTTCCCATGCAACTGCTGCCCTTGTCCTTCTAGTGGCAGAGATCATGGTTTCAATGGTCAAAGGAGCATTAGTGAGTTTTTGCAGTGCATCTTGTAGATAGTACACATTACTGTGCACCGGGTGGGGGGGGGGGGGGGGGCGGGGTTGGTGAGGCAGTGAATGCTTAGGGTGGTGGATGGGGGGCTAATAGAGTGGATTGCTTTGTCCTGGATGGAGTCAAGCTTCTTGAATGCGGTTGGAGCTGCACCCATCCAGGTAAGTGGAGTACATACCATCACATTCCTGACTTTTGCCTTGTGGATGGAAGGCAGGCTTTGGAGAGTCAGGAGATGAGTTACTCACCACAGAATTCCCAGCCTCACTATAGATATGGCTGGCCCAGTTAAATTTCTGATCCATGGTAAGCTCCAGGATGTTGGTGGTGAAGAAGCCGACCCTACAATAAAGCAGTGACTACATGTCAAAACTACTGCATTGGCTGTAAAGTACATGGGGACCACCTGTGGATATGCAAAGCACCACAGAAATGCAAGTCTTCCTTCTTTTCGTATTTAATTGCCAAGGGTTTACAGCTGAGGAAGGAATGTGGCACAGTGGTTAGCACTGCTGCCTCACAGCATCAGGGCTCGAGTCCTGGCTTGGGTCACAGTCTGTGTGGCTTTCCTTTGGGTGCTCTGGTTTCCTCCCACAGTCCGAAAGATGTGCTGGTCAGTTTATTCATTAGTGTCACAAATAGACCGCAATGCAAATTCCCTAGTCCCTACACCTGTTCAGGTACACTGAGGGAGAATTTAGCACGGCCAATGCACTTAACCAGCATGTCTTTTGGGACTGTGGGAGGAAACCGGAGCACCCGGAGGAAACCCACGCAGACACGCAGAGAATATATAGACTTCGCAAAGACAGTGACCCAAGCCTGGAATCGAACAAGGTTCCCTGATGCTGTGAGGCAGCAGTGTTAACCACTGTGCTACCACGCTGCTTATGCTTAGGTGCGTTGGCCATGCTAAATTCTCCCTCAGTGTACCCGAACAGGCGCCGGAGGGTGGCGACTAGGGGATTTTCACAGTAACTTCATGACAGCGTTAATGTAAGCCTACTTGTGATATTAATAAAATAAACAAAACCAAACTTGGCACTTACTGATAAAGAACCTTTTCAATTAAAAAATATCCAATCAGGGGAAGAAAATCTATGTCGCGAACATGTTCCCAATGAACTGGATCACCGAACTCCGTTATCATCAACCAGCATTGCACATCCACCCCTTCGGCCCCTGTCTGTGAAATCTGTCCCTGGACAACTGAACCCTTGTACAATGTAATTTAATTCGTATATAAACAGGTGCTGCTGGGGGGAGGCTCATCAGCGTGTTGTGTTGCTAATTAGCCAGTCTGATGAATCCAGACAGGACAGAATCAGAGAATAGTACTCGAGGCAGCTGGTATATTCCTAAGAGAACCTATAGCTGTATGTTGGTTTTCTGTTAAAGCTAATACAATTGGCATTTATTTCAGCTGGACTGCAGGCCGTTGAAGCAGACATATTCACCCGCATAGAAACAGCTGATTGATTCTAACTGTTGCCGAACTGTTTAAATGACTCCATGGAGGTGGTGCTTAGGAAGCAGCTTTTAAAGCTCTAGATATTCCAGAATTCTGCAGCTAAGGGTGGTCTGAACTTGGCCAATCAACCAAATTTTCACGCTCTGAGCTCCAGCCCGCACTTGTTCTCCATTCATTCTCTGTGTTTTTTTTTGTTGAGGTTTGGAAATAGCTTCAGTAAATTGGCATGAGCAAAGGTTTTACTTGGCATAAAAGCAGCAACAGTGTAGGTGAGGGAGTGAATGAGCCGACTGATAACTAGTTCCATGATGCAGTCCTATCCATTGCCTATTGTATAAGTAAGACAGTCCTACCTCTCTGCCAATGATGAGTGACACAGTTTCAGTTGGGTGGCACAGTGGTTGGCACTGCTGCCTCACAACGCCAGGGACCCTGGTTCGATTCCCAGCTTGGGTCACTGTGTGGAGTTTGCATGTTCTCCTCATGTCAGTGTGGGTTTCCTCCAGGTGCTCAGGTTTCCTTCCACAATCCAAAGACATGCTAGTTAGGTGGATTGGCCATGCTAAAATTGTGCCTTAGTTTCCAAAGCCATGCAGGTTAGGTGGATTGGCCATGCTAAATTGCCCCTTATGGCCTGATTTGACCATTTTGAGTCTAAGTGCCGAATCTGGGCGTCACATAGATCCGAGCCCGGAATCCTCTTTCCAGCGCGCCCATACGCGTTTTGCCGGCTCTGGTCCGATTCACGCAGTGGGCGGGGCTTAGAACTGCCGGAACGATCGGAGCTCTGAACTGCGCATGCGCAGTTCGAAAAAAATCCGAAGCAGCGCGCTCAGGCGGGGAGAAAAAAGCAGAGAGAGCGGCTCTCTGACCCAGGTCATCTGGGGGGGTGGGGGTGGGGGGGTGGGGGGGGGGGGATTGGGAGGAGGAGAGGGGGTGGGACCCAGATCACCCTTGGGGGGGGGGGGTGGTGGGAGGAGTTGAGGGGGCGGGACCCAGATCACCCTCTCTGGGGTGGGGGGGGGGGGGGGTTGGGAGGAGGAGAGGGGGCGGGAGGAGGAGAGGGGGCGGGACCCAGATCACCCTCTCTGGGTTGGGGGGGGGGGGTGGGAGGAGGAGAGGGGGTGTGACCCAGATCACCCTCGGGGGTGGGGGGTGGGGGGGGAGGAGGAGAGGGGGTGTGACGGGTCCATCTGGCTCACCAAGTCAGTTACAATACTGCGTTCAGCGTCTACTGAACCATCTTGGATACAAAGGATAATGGCATTAGGGTTCTGCATGTGAGGCTTGCTTGTGCTAAAAATTATATCCTTGGTGTCGGCAGCCATTCCTGATGTTACAGTACTGATAGCACTAGGAAGATCGACCAGTACCATTCATTATCCTTCGTATCCAAGATGGTTCAGTAGATGCTGAACGCAGTATTGTAACTGACTTGGTGAGCCAGATGGACCCACAAGGCAGAAGGACCATCTTTGTGTTGACCAAAGTGGATCTGGCTGAGGAACATACAGCTTATCTTGCTGACGGAAGGATGGTGGAGGGAGACCAGCGATCGAGGTAGGTTGGGGGTGTGTTCTGCCGGGGGGGGCCTCCCTTCCAGGGGGGTCTGATCCCGGTGGGGGAGGGGTCCTGCCTCCCAGGGGGGTCCGATCCCGAGGGGGGGGCAGGGGGTCTGCCAGGGGGGCCTGCCTCCCAGTGGGGTATGATCTGCGGGTGGGGGGGGGGGGATCTGCCGGGGTGGTTAGCGGGGGGGGGTCTGCGAAGGATGGGCGAGGAGGATGGTGACTTCACAAGGGCAGAGAGGGCTTCGAAGGTTCCTCTGCAGAATAGAAATCCGCTTCGGACTTTTATTCTGCAGGTCGCTAAAAGTGTGGAGTCGGAACGGGCCAGAAGACGGTAAAGTGGGATTTGGTGGTAGGGTTGGGCGTGCGGTTCATTAAGTCGATTTAAATGCGTGCTAATGCATTTAAATCGTCGGGCCGCCCGATTCGGGCGCGGGCCGGACCCGCACCCGAATCGGGTGTCGGTAAAGCCGCGATCTGCTCGGAATCGGGTGCAGATCGCGGTATAGGCCCGACGCCCGACTTTACCGCGATTTCGGGCACGAAGATTTGGTAAAATCGGGCCCTTAGTGTCCCAAGTTCTGTAGATAAGGGAGATTAGTGGGGTAAATATGTGGGATTATGGGGATAGGGCCTGGGTATGATTAAAAAAAGATGGGTTGGTGCAGACTCATTGGGCTGAATGGCCTCCTTCCCCACCATAGGAATCTATGATCTATCCACTCTCCTACAGACAATACCAATCCCACCAAATTTACGTTCCGTGGATAACATAGTCCTTGTTCCCTGTTGGTTTAAATGTAACATTTTGAACCTTGCATTATTCTAACTTTTGTATTCTGCGCAGGTCCTAAGAACTTTATTTTGGGAACCTGTAGCCTTTTAGCTCTCCATGAGTTCCTCTTCAGTATCAAAGCCTTTTCTGTCAGCCAGCGAGCTACACCTTTTATTATTGATTCACTACAGAGCGGATCGAGTTCACACAGATTTCTGAATTAGGCTTTAAGGTGGGACGTGCAGTGTTCGCTGAAGGTGAAATGTTGAGTGTTGGGCAGCAATATTTAGAAAGTGAGCAGTAAAAGACTCAGAGAGCAAAGGTGGGGACACAGTGGATAGAACTTCAAACAAACAAGGGGAAGGGGGCTCCAGGTGACGGTAAGAAAAGGCAAGGGTGAGTGATTTGGGTAAAATCCAGCAGGAGGCGACAGAGGGTTTAACATTGGTGATATATGGGCCGAAGGGCCTGTTTCCATGCTGTAAACCTCTATGCGCTATAGTTTGAGTTATAAGGAGAGGGTGGGTAGACTGGGGCTTCTTTCACAGGAGCCTAGGAGGCTTAGGGGTGACCCTATAGAGGCCTATAAAATGATGAGGGACATAGGTCAGCTAGATAGCCAATATCTTTTCCCAAAGGTAGGGGAGTCTAAAACTAGAGGGCATAGGTTTAAGGTGAGAGGGGAGAGATACAAAAGGATCCAGAGGGGCAATGTTTTCACTCAGAGGGTGGTGAGTGTCTGGAACAAGTTGCCAGGGGCAGTAGTAGAGGCGGGTACAATTTTATCTTTTAAAAAGCATTTAGACAGTTACATAGGTAAGATGGGTATAGAGGGACATGGGCCAAATGCGGGCAATTGGGATTAGCTTAGTGGAAAAAACTGGGCAGCATGGACAAGTTGAGCCGAAGGGCCTGTTTCCATGCTGTAAACCTCCACGACTCTATCGGAGGTTAGCAACTAAGGCCACATCAGGCCAAACTAGTAACATTTTGATTTGATTTGATTTATTATTGTCACATGCATTATCATACGCTGAAAAGTATCATTTCTTGCGCGCTATACAGGCAAAGCACACCGTTCATAGAGAAGGAAATGAGAGAGTGCAGAAAGTAGTGTTACAGTCATAGCTAGGGTATAGATCAACTTAATGCAAGGTAGGTCCATGCAAAAATCTGATGGCAGCAGGGAAGAAGCTGTTCTTGAGTCGTTTGGTACGTGACCTCAGACATTTGAATCCTTTTCCTGACGGAAGAAGGTGGAAGAGAGAATATCTGGGGTGCGTGGGATCCTTGATTATGCTGGCTGCTTCTCCGAGATAGCGGGAAGTGTAGACAGAGTCAATGGATGGGAGGCTGGTTTGTGTGATGGATTGGGCTACATTCACGACTCTTTGTAGTTAAAATTAAAGATATTGGCTGGGATTCTCTGACCTTGTCCATGGCTGGGGTTTTCCAGTCCCGCTGTTGTGAGTGGAGATTTAGCTGCACACCCAATTCTCCGTTCTCACTGGCAGTGGTGGTGGGGCGTACGAGATCAGAGAATCCCGTCCGCTATGTATGAAATAAAGATACATTTGTAATAAGATAGATCAGTTCGCGACATGAATAGAGAGAAATGGATTGGATCTAGCAGCCATTACTTAACTGGCCAAAGTTAGGAGATAGGAGGGATGTTTCACCCTTGGTATAGGGGTCAATAAGCAAGGGGCATAAATTTAAGATGAGGGGCAGGCGATTTAAAGGAGATTCGAGGGAAACCTGTTTCACAGAGGGTGGTGGGAACCTGGAACTCGCTGCCTGAAAGGCTGATAGAGGAGGGAATCCTCACAACATTTAAGGGGCATTTAGATGAGGACTTGAAATGGCATAGTACACAGGACTACGGACCAAGTGCTGGAAGATGGGACTAGAATAGATAGGTGTCTGATACCTGGCACAGACACGATGGGCTGAAGGGTCTCTTTTAGTGCTGTAAAACGCAGCTTGACCTGTAGAAAAGATGCGCAAAATGGAAAAGTGGGGGAGTGGGAAAGGGTAGCCCTAATCGGAAGCGATGAGATAAAGACAGTCGTGACCAAGGATCTTAGCTCACAAAATCAGAATGATAAATCAGTAAACAAAAGAAAAAAAGGCAGAAAACATGGAGGGAGGTACTGGAGGCACCTCCCCAGCCAGAATAATCTGAGATGGCACGGTGACACAGTGGTTAGCACTGCTGCCTCACAGTGCCAGGGACCCGGGTTCGATTCCCGGCTTGGTTCACGGTCTGTGCGGAGATCACACATTCTCCTTGTGCTCCAGTTTCCTCCCACAATCCGAAAGATATACTGATTAGGTGCATTGGCCATGCTAAATTCTCCCTCAGTGTACCCAAACAGGTGCCGGAGTGTGGCAACTAGGGGATTTTCACAGTAACTTCATTGCAGTGTTAATGTAAGCCTACTTGTGACACTAATAAATAAGCCTTAAAAAATGTGATCTTACCCGAAGCGGGTAAGTCAGGAACATGTCTCACTACTTGTCTTTGGCAACGCAGGATTTTGGTGCTTGCGTCAGAATTGTATCGAGCTTGGACATGGTGCTCACCACTGGCAGATGACCCACTGTCTGATTTCGCTCACACATAATGAGTAGCAGCGGTTGTGGGAATACAACCCAATGTCAATGAGAACCGTCGGAAAGTTCACAGTAACTTTGTTGCAGCGTTGACGTAAGCCTACTTGTGACACTAATAAATAAACTTCATCCTCATGTTGCGAGAGTTTAAATCAGCAAATTAGAGGACTAGGTAGCAAGGATAATGCGATGATCTCAGACAATTTTAATCTGCATATAGACTGGACAAATCAAATCGGCAAAAGGTAGTTTAGATGATAAGTTCAAAGAATGCATTCAAGACTATTTGCCAGAACAATGTGTTGAGGAACCAAGAACAGAACAGGCTATTTTAGATTGAGTATTTTATAATGAGACAGGTTGAGTTAGTAATCTTATGACAAAGGACCTATTGGGGAAGAGCGGTCTTAATAAGAATGAATTTCATATTATGCTTGAGAATAATGTGGTTAAGTCCAAAATTAAAATCTTAACTTTAAACATAAAGGAATAATGAAAGGAATCAATCTCACAGAGCGGTGTGGTGTGAGTTAGCTGAGATAGATTGGGAAATTAGATTAAGATGTGAAATAAATGAACAATGGAAAAACAATTGAAGGAATAACTCATAATTCTCAATGAATGCACAATCCTTTAAAGAATAAAGAATCCACTGGAAAAGTGGTGAAATGGTAGTTAACGCAAGAAGTTAAGTATTCAACTTTATTTATTAGTCACAAGTAGGCTTACATTAACATTGCAATGAAGTTACTGTGAAAATCCCCTAATTGCCACGCTCCGGCACCTGTTCAGGTACACCGAGGGAGAATTTGTCGTGCCCAATGCACCTAACCAGCACGTCTTTCGAACTGTTGGAGGAAACTGGAGCACCCGAAGGAAACCCATGCAGACATGGGGAGAATGTGCAAATTCCTCACAGACAGTCACCCAAGATGGGAATCAAACCTGAGTCCCTGGCACTGTGACGCAGCAGTGCTAACCACTGTGCCACCCTACAAGGAGGCTTACCAATAGGAATAGTGAACCTGAGGACTGATCTGATTCTAAAAGACAAGCAAAGGACGACCAGAAAAGTGCTAAAGATGGGACAAAACAGAAAACGAGTGTATACTAACAAGAAATATAAAAATACGATTGTGAAAGCTTTTGCAAATATATAAATACAAAGAGATGAGAATGGTTCCTTTCGAGATGAAATGAGGAATTAGGAATGGCAGAGATGTTAAACAAATATCTTGGTCTGTCTTCACAATGGAAAACACAAATAACATATTGACAAGTTTGGGGAACCAATTGGGTCTAATGAGAGTGAGGAACTTAAAGTTTATTTATTAGTGTCACAAGTAAAGCTTACATTAACACTGCAATGGAGTTACTGTGAAATTCCCCTAGTCGCCACAATCTGGCGCCTGTTCGAATCAATACACCTAACCAGCACGTCTTTCAGAATGTGGGAGGAAACCGGAGCACCCGGAGGAAACCCACGCAGACACGGGGAGAACGTGCAAACTCCACACGGACAGTGACCCAAGCTGGGCATCAAACCCAGGTCCCTGGCACTGTGAGGCCCTAGCAGTGCTAACCACTGTGCCACCGTGCCACCCTTGGAGTAATTAATATCAGTAAATAGAAAATACTGGAGAAATTCCATTCCAATTCTCCTCCCACACCAAGTCTGTTTCCATAGCTAGCTATTCCTGGAACAGGTTGTTAGCCTGTTGCATGCCTGACCAAGAGTCTCTCCTGCTCCTACCATCAGCCATTGGTGTGTTTGGATGGATTTGCAGGCAGACAAACTCAATCTGTTTGACCGTGCTATGAGTGCACCTTCCTTGACCATCAAGGCCTGGGTTGGGACTTGATGTGGCGATGCCGGCGTTGGACTGGGGTAAGCACAGTAAGAAGTCTCACAACACCACGTTAAAATCCAACAGATTTATTTGGTAGCACTAGCCACAAGCTTTCGGAGCGCTGCTCCTTCATCAGGTGAACACGACTCCCACTCACCCGATGAAGGAGCAGCGCTCTGAAAGCTTGTGGCTTGTGCTACCAAATAAACCTGTTGGACTTTAACCTGATGTTGTGAAAGTTCTTATTGGGACTTGAACCCAGAGCTTCAGGCTCAGGGACAGGAGTGCTACCCGCTGTGCCGCTGGACCACTGGAGAAATTACTGGAACCAAAATCCAACAAAGCCCCGACATCTAAAGGGTTATAAAAGGGTTTGCTGCAGAGATAGGATACATTCACCTTGATCTTCCAGAATTTCCTAGAGTTTAGAATGCTCTGTTTGGTGGCACAGTGGTTAGCACCGCTGCCTCACAGCGCCAGGGACCCAGGTTCAATTCTGGCCTCGGGTCACTGTCTGTGCGGAGTTTGCACATTCTCCCTGTGTCTGCCCCGGTTTCCTTCCACAGTCCAAAGACGTGCGGGTTAGGTTGTTGGGCTATACTAAATTGACCCTAGTGTCAGGGGATTAGAAGGGCAAATATGTGGGGTTACGGGGATAGGGCCTGGGTGGGATTGTGGTCGGTGCAGACTCGATGGGCCGAATGGCCTCCTTCTGCACTCTAGGGATTCCGTGTTTCTATGAATTGGAGTGAACACAACTCTGCAGTTCAAGAAGGGGACGGAAAGTCAGGAACCTTCGACCAGTTAGTCTAATAACAGGAACAATGTTCAAATCTATTATTAGGGACATGCTAATACGGCACTTGGTAAATCTCAATCTGACTGGGAAGAGTTACCTTGGTTTTATGAAAAGAGATCCATGTTTGAGGTTGGAATTCTGGCACAGCCAAATGGGAATAAGTGAGTGGAGTATATTTGGATTTTCAGAAAGCATTCAAGAAGGTTCCACACAATAGGTTGTCACACAAGCTTAAAGCGAGTAGGATTGGGAGTAATATAATTGAAATAATAATAGGACACTGCTGCAGGAGTTCCTCAGAGTGGTGCCCTGGGCCTGACCTGCTTCAGCTGCTTCATCAATGACCTTCCTTCCATTATAAAGCCAGAAATGGGGAGGTTTGTGGATGATTGCACAGCGTCCAGTTCCATTGCAGCTCCTCAGATAATGAAGCAGTCCTTGCAACAAGCATGTGAGCAAGGTAGCACATGTGAGCAAGGGGCGGCACGGTAGCACAGTGGTTAGCACTACTGCTTCACAGCTCCGGGGACCTGGGTTCGATTCCCGGCTTGGGTCACTGTCTGTGTGGAGTTTGCACATTCTCCACGTGTCTGCGTGGGTTTCCTCCGGGTGCTCCGGTTTCCTCCCACAGTCCAAAGATGTGCGGGTTAGGTTGATTGGCCATGCTAAAAAAAAAAATTGCCCTTAGTGTCCTGAGATGCGTAGGTTAGAGGGATTAGTTGGTAAATATGTAGGGATATGGGGGTAGGGCCTGGGTGGGATTGTGATCGGTGTAGACTTGATGGGCCGAATGGCCTCTTTCTGTACTGTAGGGATTCTATGATTCTATGAACAAGACCTGGGTAATATTAATCTTGGGTTGATAAGTGACAAGGAACATTGATACTCTAAAAGTGGTAGGCACATGATCATCTCCAACATGAGAAAATGTAATCACCTCCCCATGACATTTAATGGCATTAATATTACCGTATGCCCGCCACCAACGTCCTGGGGGTTACCTTTGATTAAAACATCAGAAGGGCCAGACATATTAATACTGTGGCTACAAGTTAAATTTCTTTGTTATTGCCACAAGTAGGCTTACATTAACACTGCAAAGAAGGTACTGTGAAAAGAGCCAGGCAGAGGGTGGGAACACTGCGGTGAGTAACTCATCTCCTGACTCCCCAAAGCCTGTTCACTATCTACAAGGTTCATGTCAGGAGTGTGATGGAATGCTCCTCACTTGCTGGATGTTGAGGTCAGGGATGGGCATGTGAACGCTCCAGAGAATATCAATATATCGGAGGAGGAAGTGTTGGGGTCCCTAAATTGCATTAAGGTAGACAAGTCCCCGGGGCTGGATGGGATCTAACCCAGGTTACTGCGGGAGGCAGCGGAAGAAATAGCTGGGGCCCTAACAGGTACTGAATTTCTAGATAAGTTATGTGTTTTTAAAAATAGACATGCAACCCTTGCTGCGGATGTAAGTACTGAGAACGTTAATTCAGTCACTATCTGAATCGTTCTGGTGTGGGTGAAACTAAGAGAAAGACAATAGAATATCACACCCTATCTCTCTGGCATTTGAAAGGAAGAAGACATGTAAATGTGAACCGCCATCTCCCATGGAGATAATAGGAACTGAATATCATCTCGGCAGGAATTATATCCTGTAAGCTCTGTCCCAAACCTGTTTGTAGATTTTTGTCTTCCAGGAATATATAAGAGACTGGGATAAAAAGAGAGCTACAAACTTGGTCTGTGGGGCTTAATGCTGGGTGTGTCAGATGTGCGTGACACAGAAGCAAGGAAAGACAGCAGCAGTCACCCCTGCAAAGTTTAATAGATACCACTCTCTCTCTCTGATTGCTGAAGCAAGCAAAGTCAGTAAAACCACAGTGGAAAAGGAAACAGGACAACATCTCAGCTAAACTACAGAACTCTGGAATCTGGGAATCAACTATTCAACTGCTGAAGTCAGCGCTACTGGAATCATGAATCTCAAACAGCTTTAATGTTTCATCATCTACTCCTCATGGACAAGTCAAAGACTGTTTTGTGCATTTTCTCAAACACATTTTTGAACCCACTCCTAATCATTAATCCCTGTAAAGTTGTGTCCGTGAGTTTTCCTATATTCCTCAGGAAAACCTTTTAAAACTTAAATATATCAGAACTGGGAAAAGGTATCCGCAAAGGAAGGGATCTTTTATGAAGTAATCTTGTTACGCAAAACCGAGTGGGTTGAATAAGGAAAGGGAGCCAGTTCATCCCTCCTCCCCTTGGTGGGGGGCGGGGGGGGGAGGGGGAGGGGTATCAATTTGAGGGTATCCCATCTGGAATTTAACACATTGAGGGATCTCATCCAGGATAACAAATTTGGCTAACTCTATATTGCAAAAATCAATGGGTAAGTTATAGATGTCATTCCCTTCATTTACTGACAACTAAACAACACTATCATAGAATCCCTACAGTGCAGAAGAGACCATTCGGCCTAACAATTCGGCATCAATTCTCTGAGAGTATCTTACCCAGGCCCATTTACCATGGCCATTCCATCAAACATACACATCTTTGGACACAAAGGGGCAATTTAGCCTGGCCAATCCATTTAACCTGCACATCTTTGGGCACAAAGAGATAATTTAGCCTGGCCAATCCATTTAACCTGCACATCTTTGGGCACAAAGGGGTAATTTAGCATGGCCAATCCATCAAACCTATACATCTCTGGACACAAAGGGGCAATTTAGCATGGCCAATCCATCTAACCTACACATGTTTTGACACAAGAGGACAATTTATCATGGCCAATCCACCTAACCTACACATCTTTGGACTGTGGGAGGAAACCGGAGCACCCGGAGGAAACCCATGCAGACATGGGGAGAACGTGCAAGCTCCATACAGACAGTCACCCAAGGCTGACCTGAGTCCCTGGCACAGTGAGGCAGCGGTGCTAACCACTGTGCCACCGTGCTGCCTGTTGTTTACCAACAATGTATAGGTTGCTGTTTACAGGCTGAGTAACACTTTCGTGCCCACAACGCCAGGTGAGACGAGCAGGATTTCACTGCACAAGCCTCCTCCTTTCTTAATGCCTTCTCCTCCCGTTTTGACATTGGGTTGTATTTCCACAGTCGCTGCTACTCATTATGTGTGAAATCAGACAGTGGGTCATCTGCCAGTGGTTAGCTTCATGTCCAAGCTCAAGAACCAACACCCTGCGTGGCCAAAGACAACTAGTGAGACATGTTCCTGACTTCCCTGCTTCGGGTAAGATCACTTTCTTTAAAGCTTATTTATTAGTGTCACAAGTAAGGCTTACATTAACACTGCAATGAAGTTACTGTGAAAATCCCCTATCTGCCACACTCCGGCGCCTGTTTGGGTCAATTCACCTAACCAGTACATCTTTGGACTGTGTGACGAAACTGGAGCAACCGGAGGAAACCCACGCTGACATGGGGAGAACGTACAGATTCCGCACAGACAGTGACCCAAGCTGGGACTCAAACCCGGGTCCCTGGCGCTGTGAGGTATCAGTGCTAAACCACTGTGCCACCGTGCTTTTTGATCCTACTTCTTCCAGTTTTCTCTTTGTGTCCCCAACAGTCTCGGTCTCTCGCTACAGGGTGATTGTCTGGGCATCAGGCATCCTCTGGCACCCAAAGGTCAGTTCTGGCAGGAGACTGTCTGTTCCTCTAATGTTGGTTTAGTGGATGCAGTGGTGTCATAGTTGCATTACTGAATCCCTTATTCAGAGGTCTGGAATAATAATGTGTTAAGTTCCCATCATAGCAGTCTGAGAATTGACTTCAATTCTTCTTTAAAATCTGGTGTTAATAACTGTGACCATGAATCTGTCAGATTTTCTCAAACCCAAACAGGTTCACCAGTGTCCTTTAGGGAAGGAAATCTGCCCTCCTTGCAAGCCACTCTGTTGTCAGGGAAACTAAGGATGAACAATAAATGCTGGTTTAGCCAGCACCACCCACGTCCCACAGCTGAAGAATAATCGGTGGATCCAATCTTCTCCTCGCTTGGTGTACACCGTTACTTTGGAACAGGAATTACTAGCTAGCTATTAACAACAGGATCACCAATTCCTTTCCTCAGCCCAGGAATCCCGAGGCCAAATTATAGTGCACTTCTGGAGAAGGAAAACAATCAAAAGATGTGGGGAAAAGGCTAGTGAAAAATTGGAGTTCAGATGAAATGAGGGGGGATCTCATAGAGGCTTATAAAATTCTAACAGGACTAGACAGGGTAGATGCAGGGAGAATGCTCCCGATGGTGAGAGTGTCCAGAACCAGGGGGTCACAGTCTGAGGATTTGGGGGAGACCATTTAGGACAGAGATGAGGGGACATTTCTTCACCCAAAGAGTGGTGAGCCTGTGGAATTCATTACCACAGGAAGTAGTTGATGCCAAAACATTAAATGTATTCAAGAGGCGGCTGGATACAGCACTTGGGGCGAATGGGATCAAAGGATATGAGAAGAAAGCAGGATTAGGCTATTGAGTTGGATGATCAGCCATGATCGTGATGAATGGCGGAGCAGGTTCGAAGGGCCAAATGGCCTCCGCTTGCTCCTATCTTCTACGTTTCTATGTTTCTATGAAAGAGTCTATGTGGAAAGCTCTATCAGAGAGAGATCTGCCATTGGTGTGGTGGGCCAAATGGCTGTCATCATGCTGTGGTTCCCCACCACTGTCTTGGCTGAATGAACTAACTCATTATAGGTTCATGATCAGATCTAGAACCTTCCAAAGGTACCAGAATTGGGTGCAAAGTGATTTAGATAAGAACTCAGCTCTGAGACATTGGGCAGGATTTTCTAACAATGCTCATCCCGAGGCCAGAACATCCTGCCTTTGTATGGTCCACCCCCAGCCCGCGATGATTCCCGTGGCGGGCAGGACGGGGAAATTCCGCTCTTTGACTGTAGACATCACTCTATCACTCTCTCTGTTCCGCAAGCAGGACCCAGACCTTCCTGTCGCTTGCAACTTCAATACCCCACCCTGCTCTCCTGTCCACATGCCCGTCCTTGGCCTTTTGCAATGTTCCAGTGAATGCAAACTGGAAGAACAGCAGCTCATCTTCCGATTGGGCACTTTACAGCCTTCTGGACTCAACATTGAGTTCAACAACTCCAGAGCATGAACTCTCTCCTCCACCTTCGCCCCATTCCCATTTATTTTATTTCATTTTGTTTCATCCTATTCTTCCATTTTATCATTCTTCATTCTCACTTCCACTTTTCCACTTTTCATTCCAGCTCTCCTTCTTGCCCCCTCCCTTCCCCCCATCCTTTTAGGACAATTGCCACATTCCTCAGGCAGTCCTTTAACAATCTGCACCTACGTCCTGCCATTCACACATTCTAATAACTTAATGGACACTTTTTAGCACCTCCTCAGCCTTCTGTATCCTCATTTACATTCGCTTTGACCCATTCCCCCCTTCCCCCCGCCACCCCACCACCCCCATAGTATAAATAACTGCTATTCTCTTTGCTCTTAGCTCTGATGAAGGGTCACCCAGACTCAAAACATTGGCTCTATTCTCTCTCCACAGATACTGTCAGACCTGCTGAGATTTTCCAGCATTTTCTGTTTCTCTTTCAGATTCCAGCATCTGCAGTATTTTGCTTTTATCACTCTATCTAAACCTATTATATATTTAAGAGCGTTGCAGGTTGCTTTAAGAGCTGATCACCTGATTTGTTGGTGAGGTCATTAGGATCTTGCAGAGGTTCCTCTTTTACCTTTTATATCCTGTGCGGAGCAACCTTTCAATAAAACCTGTTGTGTGTTAATTTGAATCTTCGTGTGCAACCCAAGTCTTTTCTTTCTCTGTAAAACCCACAACTGTTAACATCGTTAGGACATTCCACAACCGGACCCTATTGATGCACGATAGAACAATGGTTAGCACTGCTGCTTCACAGTGCCAGGGACCCCGGCTCGGTTTCCAGCTTGGGTCACTGTCTGTGCAGAGTCTGCACGTCCTCCCCGTGTCTGCGTGCGTTTCCTCCGGGTGCTCCGATTTCCTCCCACAGCCCAAAAGATGTGCTGGTTAGGGTGCATTGACCTGAATAGGCGCCTGAGTGGGGTGACTAGGGGAATTTCATAGTAACTTCATTGCAGTGTTAATGTAAGCCTTACTTGTGACTAATAAATAAAGATGAAATAAATAAACCTTGCAATAGGCCTCATTGGAGAATGACCAAAACCAGGAACGTGGGCTGATTTTTCCTTTCTTAGGGATTGTGCAGGCTAGCTTTTAAAATGAGGATCTTTCTGGTTCTTACGGGTCCGTTTGATATCAGGCATTTCCTCAGGAAATTGTCAAAGTGGCTTTTATGTTGCTTTTATTAATGGGAAAATATTTCAATTGTCATTTATTTATTAGTGTCACAAGTAAGGCTTACATTAACACCGCAATGAAGTTACTGTGAAAATCCCCGAGTCACCACACTCCACCGGTTTGGGTACACTGAGGGAGAATTTAGCATGGCCAATTCACCTAACCAGCATGTCTTTTGGAATGTGGGAGGAAACCGGACGCCCGGAAGAAACACAGGGAGAACGTGCAGACTCTGCACAGACAGTGACCCAAGCCGGCTATTGAACCCGGGTCTCTGGCGCTGATGAAACACTAAGGGGCAATCTAGCATGGCCAATGCACCTACCCAGCACTTCTTTGGAGTGTGTGGGAGGAAACTGGAGCACCCAAAAGAAAACCCACGGAGACATGGGGGCGGACTCTGCACAGACAGTGACCCAAGCCGGGAATCGAACCCGGGTCCCTGGCGCGGCGAGGCAATAGTGCTAACCACTGTGCCGCTGTGCTGCCCATTGCATCTTTTACTGTGCCCTTCCCGAATAGGAATAGCGCCTCTTGTTTGTCGGATCTGGCAGTTCACCAGCTCCACCTGAAGGAGTAATGAAGAGGAACTAGAAACTATTCGCTTGCCTGTGGAGCCAATAACCACAGAGACACTCCCACAGTCTGAAAGACGTGCTGGTTAGGTGCATTGGGCCGTGCTAAATTCTCCCTCAGTGTACCCGAACAGGCGCCGGAGTGTGGCGACTCGGGGATTTTCACAGTGACTTCATTGCGGTGTTAATGTAAGCCTACTTGTGACACTAATAAATAAACTTCAGAAAAACATCTCCGGCTGAACCTGGGACATGTGACTAACGATTCATACTTCAGAGACATTCAACCGTGAGGCAGATTAAACTCTGCCACTGCATCAACGCAGGAGCTTATTCTCCTCATTGCCTAATTGAAGTGTTTGTTGAACTGCATAAGCATATTATTATCATTATGTTATCATTAAACTATTATTAAGCTGGAGTTTATCTTCAAAAGCTCATTAAATTTTTAACTTTCTGATGCACTCAAGACCAGATTTATTATAATTTTGTGATATTTAATAATGAAGGCTTAAATTGCTCGGTTATTTCATAGAATCCCTATAGTGAAGAAAGAGGCCATTCAGCCCACCCAGTCTGCACCCACCACAGTCCCACCCAGGCCCTATTCCCGTAACCCCTCATGTCTACACTGCTAATCTCCCTGACACTAGGGAGAATTTAGCATGGCGAATACACCAAACCTGCACAACTTTGGAGGAAACCGGAGAACCCAGAGGAAACCCATGCAGACACGGGGAAAATGTGCAAGCTCCACACAGACAGTGACCCGAGACCGGAATTGAACCCAGGTCCCTGGCGCTGTGAGGCAGCAGTGCCACCGTGCCACCCATTCTCGAAGGAGGCTCCCTGTTTGTGTCAGCAGGTTGACAGGAAGGTGCTGCATGACATGGATGTTCCTGAGGCCCCCATGACAAATCACTGCGTGGCTTGCTAAGAAGCCATGGAAGCCAGAACGTCTCAAGCTCAGGCTGTGAGCTAAACACCAGCACGGCGACGGCAATCAGGACAAGTCAGCCAAGGTCAGGGTCAGGTTTTACTGCGATGGTTCCAGTTTGCAGGAATGAGCATTTACCTTGAATACTCCCTCTGGGCCAGCAGTTTGCCTTTGTTGCACCTCTGGAGCCAATGCTGTGGAAGACAAAGACTCCCTGAGTGCAGTCCGCAGTGTTCCTGGGTGCATCTGGCACAGCCCCTCTGTGACAATCCCTGCATGGGCTTTCCAGCTGATTTGACCATGTTACATCCCCCTCCCCACCGGTGACAACCCCCTCCCGATCAACCATCGCGCCCCCCCCCCCCCCCCCCCCCCACCCCGCTCCCCACCTCACACATCTGGAGAACCCATCCAATGGGAAATGGGGCTCCCCAAAGGGCCCTCCCCTGCCAGTGCCATGTTGGCAGTGCCAGGGTGCCAGACTGGCAGTGCCAGAGTGCCAGGGGACAGTGCACCATCTCCCTTACCACCCCGGGCCGATACTCACTTCCATGCCCCTGACTGATTTTCATTTTCAAAAACCGTGAGTGATTCTCGTGGGTGGGAGGTGTGGAGTGGGGGGGTGGGGGAGGGGGGGGGGGGGTGGGGGCAGTGGGGAGAGTATTCAACAAGGCTCGGCGATATGGTGTAAAGTCATTGATGATAGTTAAACTTATTATAATGCACGGAAATTAGGTTCTCGCCAACGTCAATCCCATAATGGCCCTCTTGTGAGATTTAACGGCCATAACCAGATTTGCGCCCGTGGCGAATGGGACCACTAAATTAGCTTGGTCTCTGCATTTCTGGTCAGGTAACCTCATGGGCGGCACGGTGGCACAGTGGTTAGCACTGCTGCCTCACAGCGCCAGGGACCCGGGTTCAATTCCCGGCTTGGGTCACTGTCTGTGTGGAATTTGCATGTCCTCCCCGTGTCTGCGTGGGTTTCCTCTGAGTGCTCCGGTTTCCTCCCACATTCTAAAGATGTGCAGGTTAGATGGATTGGCCATGCTAAATTGCCCCTTTGTGTCAGGGGGACTAGCTAATGTAAATGCATGGAGTTATTGGGATGGGGCCTTGGATGGGGTTATTGGGATGGGATTATTGGGATGGGGTTACTCCATGGAGTTATTGGGATGGGCCTGGGTAGGATTGTGGTCGGTGCAGACTCGATGGGCTGAATGGCCTCCTTCTGCGCTGCAGGATTCTATGATTCTTACCACTACACCACCATCTCCACATGGCAAGGCCAGCAATTTGGTTTCATGACTGATTTCTCATGGCTCATGAAAGATCTCAGATTGCATGACCTTGTCTTTGCTCTTCAATTCATCACATGGGTGGCATGGTGGCACAGTGGTTAGCACTGCTGCCTCACAGCACCAAGGACCTGGGTTCGATTCCCAGCTTGGGTCACTGTCTGTTCAGAGTCTGCATGTTCTCCCTGTGTCTGCGTGGGTTTCTTCCGGGTGCCCCTGTTTCCTCCCACAGTCTGAAAGACATACTGGTTCGGTGCATTGGCCATGCTAAATTCTCCCTCAGTGTACCCGAACAGGCGCCAGAGTGTGGTGACTAGGGGGATTTTCACAGTAACTTCATTGCTGTATTAATGCAAGCCTACTTGTGACAACAATAAATAAACTTAAACAGCTAATGCTCTGGCGACCCGAGTTCAAATCCCGCCAGGGCAGGTGGTGGAATTTGAATTCAATAAAAAACACATCTGGAATTTAAAAAAATCTGGAATTAAGAATCTACTGATGACCATGAAACCATTGTCGATTGTCGGAAAAACCCACCTGGTTCACTAACGTCCCTTAGGGAAGGAAATCTGCCGTCCTTACCTGGTCTGGCCTATATGTGACTCCAGAGCCACAGCAATGTGGCTGACTCTCAACTACATTCCAAGGGCAACTAGGGATGGGCAATAAATGCTGGGTGACGCCCATGTCCCACGAATGAATAAAAATAAATCAGAACGCTGTCCCCTAGGGAGTGCGGTCGTCTCCTGAAATGAAGTGTCCAGGTAACGTTCGCCCCTCTCTCATGCAGTAAAGTGTCTGCAGCTCAGCCTCCCGCTCAGCGCCTCTGAGGTATAGCACCTTGAGGCGCAGACAGTTCCTCCAGTGAATGGTAAAGAGACAAGGGCGACTTGAGGGATCATAATAATGGAGTCATTTCTCACTGCTGACGTCCTCTGTGGGCGGATGCCAGATCCACAATTCAACATTAAACAAGGTTCAGCGGCCTGGGTGGCGCAGTGGTTAGCACTGCTGCCTCACAGCGCCAGGGACCCGGGTTCGGTTCCCAGCTTGGGTCACTGTCTGTGTGGAATTCGCACATTCTCCCTGTGTTTGCATGGGTTTCCTCCGGGCGTTCCGGTTTCCTCCCACAGTCCAAAGATCTCCGAAAGAACATCCCACACCCCCCATTCCCATAATCCCACGCATTTACTCCGCTAATTCCCCTAATCTACACACCTTGGGACATTAAGGGGCAAATTAGCGTAGCCAATCCACCTGTACATCCAAAGATGTGTGGGTTAGGTTGATTGGCGATGCTAAATTGCCCCTTAGTGTCAGGGGGACTAGCTAGGGTAAATGCATGGGGTTATGGGAATAGGGCCTGGATGTGATTGTGGTCGGTGCAGACTCGATGGGCCGAATGGCCTCCTTCTGCACTGTAGGGATTCTATGATTAATCAAATGCTGGGAGGCAAAATAATGATTCCTCCGCGGCGGTTAGGTGTTAAATCCATTTGATATTAATCATAGTGACAGGTTTCCCCTGTACCACCATCAATTCCATGGTGCTTACCCTGACCTTCACCTTTGACCTTCGTATTTTAAGCTGAAACCTGACAGATCAGCATTGGGCAATCACACCAACGGGAGAGAATACTTTCATGGTAAGATTCCCAGGGTCACTGAGGCAATTACTCAAGGCGTTATTGTTATAAAACTGAAATAAACCTTGGATGATTTGCTGCTTTAGCCCCTGCCCCAGTCGCACAGTTACTGTCTGGAATGCTGTGCACAGTTGGAGCCACCTTATCCCTGGGAGGATATCAGTGCAGTTATGGGTTGGTCAGGGGTGAGCAGTGAGGATGATTCTGGGTTGCAGGAGGTAATGTCGTGAGGAAAGGTTGGATTTAATCGCCTGGGAAAGCAACGCCAGTGTGATGCTGCTGAGGATTTGAAGATTGTGAAGTTGATCTGGCTAAAATGTTCTCAAGTTTAAACAAGGATGGTTTGGAGTTATGAAGGGAAGTCGAATGAAATGGGTGCTGGGGGGCGTTGCCTACCTGTGCCAGGGGTGCAGGGCCAAACTGTGCCAAGGCAGTACCAACCTGTGCCAGGGTTGTAGAGACAATCTGTGCTGGGGCAGGCCAACCTGTGCTGGGGCAGCGCCAACCTGTGCCATGGGGCAATGCCAACCTGTGCCATGGGGCAATGCCAACCTGTGCCAGGGCAGTACAAACCTGTGCCAGGGCAGTGTAAACCTGTGCCATGGGGCAGTGCCAAGTTGTGCCAGGGCAGTGCCAACCTGTGTTGGTGCAATGTTAAACTGTGCTGGGACAGTGCCAACTTGTGCCAAGAGCAGTGCCAACCTGTGTTGGTGCAGTGCCAACCTGTGCCAGGGCAGTGCCAACCTGTGCCATGGAGCAGTGCCAACCTGTGTTGGTGTAGTGCCAAACTGTGCCAGGGCAGTGCCAGCCTGTGCCACGAGCAGTGCCAACCTGTGCTGGTGCAGTGCCAATCTGTGTGATGGGGCCGTGCCAACCTGTGCCATGGGGCAATGCCAACCTGTGCTGGGGAGCAGTGTCAACCTGTGCCAGTGCAGTGCCAACCTATGCCAAGGCAGTGTCCTGCATGTCCCTCTCCCCCGGGGGCTCTACTTACCTTTGCACTCTCACCGGCTTCCCCTCGGCTGAATCCCGGTCTTATAAAACTGTCACAGATTTTGACGATTGATGTCGTGTTGGCAAGGTATGAATATTCAGTGATCGGGGATCACATGGCAGGGAGACCTGTTAATAATATTTAAATATATGAAAATGTATTTAAATGCTCTTTGTGGTGGGAACCTTGGTGCACCACCGGCGAGGGGTGGGGAAAACCGAGAAATGATTTCTGACTCTTACGGGATTTTGCGCCCGTGTTGTCCTTTACATCCTTGGGGTTACCATTGACCAGAAACTCAACTGGACTCACCACAAACACAGTGGCTACAAGAGCAGGTCAGAGGCTAAGAATACTGCAACAAGTAATTCACCTCCTGACTCCCCCCAGAGCCTGTCCACCATCTAAAAGGCACAAGTCAGGAGTGTGATGGAATATTCCCACTTGCCTGGATGGGTGCAGCTCCAACAACATTCAAGAAGCTCGACACCATCCAGGACAGAGCAACCCCGCTTAATTGGCACCACATCTACAAACATCCACTCCTTCCACCACTGACGTAGCAGCAGTGTGTACTATCTACAAGATGCACTGCAGCAATTCACCAAAGATCCTTAGACAGCACCTTCCAAACCCACGACCACTTCCATCTAGAAGGACAAGGGCAGCAGATACATGGAAACACCACCACCTGCAAGTTCCCCTCCAAGCCACTCACCATCCTGACTTGGAAATATATCGCCGTTCCTTCACAGTCGCTGGGTCAAAATCCTGGAATTCCCTCCCTAACGGCATTGTGGGTCAACCCACAGCACGTTTGACCGCAGCGATTCAAGAAGGCAGCTCACCACCACCTTCTCAAGGGCAATGTAAACCTCTATGACTCTATTGGGCCAAATGCAGGCAATTGGGATTAGCTTAAGGGTTTTAAAAAAAAGGGCAGCATGGGCAAGTTGGGCCGAAGGGCCTGTTTCCATGCTGTAAACCTCTATGACTCTATGACTCTAACTAGGGATGGGCAATAAATGCTGGCCAACCAGTGGTGCCCGTGTCCCACGAATGAATTAAAAAAAACGCAGGCTGAAAATATCGCCCTCCGGAGGCAAACTTTGACACTCATGAATAATAATGTGACAGAAGTATTAAAAATCTGGCAGATTATTTTTTCAATCTTTACTGGCATATAGAAAAGGTGACAACCTGCAGTAGCCTGAAGAACATCAGACCTCAACTGGGATAAAATACAAGAATATTTTTGATTATTTATACATTTTCCAAGATGTTTTTTATTTCGAGAGTTATTCCGCCAGCATTAAACACGAGAACAGGATTTTTAAATGTCTGTAATACCTGGGATAGCTTTCGGATGATTCCACGGATTAGACTCAAATGCTTAAACAAGTGACTTGAATTTATCTCGCTGATTAAATGCTTTTTGAAATGCAGCCACTGGAGGAAACAAGGCAGCCTATTTTCACACTTCAAAGTCCCACAAACACCAATCTTTTTTTTTCCCTTTATTCATTCGTGGGATTTCTGGCTGGGCCAGCATTTATTGCCCATCCCTAATTGCCCTTGACAACAAAAGATGTCCCTAATTGCCCTTGAACTGAGCGTTTGCTTGGCCATTTTTAAGAATCTGGAGTCACATGTAGGCAAGATCAGTTAAGAATGGCAGATTTCCTTCCCTAAAGAATTCCCTAGTGCTGTGAGGCAGCAGGGCTAACCACTGTATTCAATACCATGAGGCAATCAAGAGGGCATTAGGTGATTGCTTGAATGGAAATAATGTGCAAGGGTACGGGGGAAAAAGGCAAGGAAATGACATTAAGTCATGATGCTCGTTTGGAGAGCCAGTGCAGACACGATGGGCCAAATGGCCTCCTTCTGTGCCCTAAAAACTCTGTGATTCTGTGATGGTGGTGGATGATGGGCCCCCAGGATCTAGCAGAGATTTCCATACTTGAATGGGGATTGAGATTTGATGTTGCCAATAGGATGCTGGTGGCATTTTAACTGGAGCCTGAGCAGGGGATCTGTGTAGTGACTTTCCTGTCATAGAATCATAGAAATCCTACAGTGCAGAAAGAGGCCATTTGGCCCATTGAGTCTGCACTGACAGCAATCCCACCCAAGCCCTATCCCATAACCCTATGTATTTACCCTTCTAATCCCCCTGACACTAATGGTCAATTTAGCATGGCCAATCCATGTTGTATCATCTCTTCCTGGACTGATGCAGACTAGCTGAAGGACAGACATAGAGGTTGAACACAGAACTTTAATGGCGGTGTCCTCTTGTTTTTGCCCCATGTGCTGCTTAATGTGCAGACGAACCAAGATGGCGGCTGCATGTAGCATTATGTCACTTCCTGTGATGACATAACTATTTACATAAGCATCTAGTGGTTAGCACTGCTGCCTCACAGCGCCAGGGACTCTGGGTTCGATTCCCGGCTTGGGTCACTGTCTGTGTGGAGTTTGCACGTTCTCCCCGTGTCTACGTGGGTTTCCTCCGGGTGCTCTAGTTTCCGCCCACATTCTGAAAGATGTGCTGGTTAGGTGCATTGACCCGAACAATCGTTGGACTGTGGCGACTAGGGGAATTTCACAGTAACTTCATCACAGTGTTAATGTAAGTCTTACCTGTGACTAATAAATAAACTTTAACTTTTTCATTTGGATGGAGATACTCGATATGTTAGCAAGAACACCATCACAACATTTCCCACCTGGCTGAACCAGATACAGTAAGAGGTCTCACAACACCAGGTTAAAGTCCAACAGATTTATTTGGTAGCAAATACCATAAGCTTTCGGAGCACTGCTCCTTCGTCAGATGGAGTGGAAATGTCCACATCATGAACCAGATAAGCAGCTGGTAGGAGGGTGAAGAGACATTCCAGGGAAGCGAATAAATGCCCTTTCTGGGGGCCAAGCAGAGATAGAATGAATCCAATACCTGGGTCCCCTCCCGCCCGCCTTCTCCTACCTAAAGTTTAAAGTTTATTATTAGAGTCACAAGTAGGCTTACATTAACACTGCAATGAAGTTATTGTGAAAATCCCCCAGTCGCCACACTCTGGTGCCTGTTTGGGTACACTGAGGGAGAATTTAGCATGGCCAATGCACCTAACCAGCACGCCTTTCGGACTGTGGGAGGAAACTGGAGCACCCGGAGGAAACCCATGCAGATACGGGGAGAGCGTGCAAACTCCGCACAGTGACCCAAGCCGCTGGTGCTGTGAGGCAGCAGTGCTAACCACTGTGCCACTATGCCGCCCTTTCCCTTTCAAGAGAGCCACCGGAGGTCTCCTCAAACCTGAAATGTGGCTTGAAAGCTGATGAAAAGCTGTTGACTCTGCTTCTGACAACAACCGCTCACCACCCTGTCCCTGTCCATTCTTATAGAATCCCTACAGTGCAGAAAGAAGCCATTCAGCCCATTGAATCTGCACCAACTCTCCGAAAGAACGTCTCATCCACTCTATCCCCATAACCCCACACATTTACCCTGCTAATCTGCCTAACCTACACACCTTGGGACACTAAGGGGCAATTTAGCATAGCCAATCCACCTGTACATCCAAAAATGCACAGGTTAGGTGGATTGGCCAAGCTACATTGCCCATTAGTGATAGGGGGACTAGCTAGGGTAAATGCCTAGGGTTATGGGGATAGGACCTGGGTGGGACTTGGTCGGTGCAGATCATAGAAACCCTGCAGTGCAGGAAGAGGCCATTTGGCCCATCGAGTCTGCACCGACCACAATCCGGCCCAGGCCCTATCCCCATATCCCTACATATTTTACCCGCTAATCCCTCTAACCTACACATCTCAGGACACTAAGGGGCAATTTTAGCATGGCCAATCAACCTAACCCGCACATCTTTGGACTGTGGGAGGAAACCGGAGCACCCGGAGGAAACCCACGCAGACACGAGGAGAATGTGCAAACTCCACACAGACAGTGACCCGAGCCGGGAATGGAACCCGGGTCCCTGGAGCTGTGAAGCAGAAGTGCTAACCACTGTTCTACCGTGCCGCCCTATGTGATGGGCCAAATGGCCTCCTTGTGCACTGTGGGGATTCTATGACTGTGGGAGGAAACCAGAGCATCTGGAGGAAACCCACGCAGACACGGGGAGAACTCCACACAGATAGTCACCCGAAGCCAGAATCGAACCCAGGTCCCTGGCACTGTGAGGCAGCGGTGCTAACCACTGTGCCACCGTGCCACCCCTGGGTTGGAGATGATGAGTCCAACCAACCGTGGCTTCAATGAAATTTCCTAGCGACTGATTATGGCTTTTATTTTCCAAGCCCCTGGTGACTTAACAGCACTGTATCGTGTTGACAGCTCTCAGGAATGCGAGATTAATCTGCGGAACAGCGCTGCAAGCAACACCCGGAAGAAAAGTCGAGGAAGGTGCATTAAAAAAAAAGTGTATTTTAAATTTTCTTCAAACATTTTTCTCTGTTGCATGTATTCAAAATGAGAGCTGGATGATCAAGAGGGCTGCTTGAGGGGACAGGGTGGTTGCAGACGAAGGTTCGTGATGCTGAAGCCTCCAGGAGTACGGAGTTTGTAACCCCTACCCATTCCACATCATTGCCCTCAGCCACCGGGTTGCCTGATTGCTTTCGGGGGCTTGACGGCTTTAAGAGAAATGTCGCAATACAGAAAAACAGATTTATTTGGAAAAAATACTCCTTTATAGTTACAATAATAGCTCTGTTTAGGGGAGTACTCAGAGACTGATATGTACACCAGTCTGACACAAGTACAGAACAGAACAATTAACAAATTACCATTTACAATGGGGAGGATGGGGGCGGGAGCTGAAATGCCTTATACTTATCAGAAAATTACCCTTATTAATATACACTTAACTGTACCGGCTTCTGTGGAGCTGGATTGGAGGGCGAGTGCTGAGAAGCCACACAACTCCAGCTTTAAGTGGACTAAACTGTAATCACATTATACAAAACATACCTCCCACATAGAACACCTCGGCCACATGGAATCAGGCTGCGTAGATCTGGCGCGCGTGTTCTGACTGTGGGGTACATGGCCTGTGTCTGCAAAGAATGATGTGGAGATGCCGGCGTTGGACTGGGGTGAACACAGTAAGAGTTTTAACAACACCAGGTTAAAGTCCAACAGGTTTATTTGGTAGCAAATGCCATTAGCTTTCGGAGCGCTGCTCCTTTGTCAGATGGAGTGGAAATCTGCTCTCAAACAGGGCATACAGAGACACAAAATCAAGTTACAGAATACTGATTAGAATGCGAATCTCTACAGCCAAGTATGTCCCGAGGCATGGTACATTGGGGAAACCATGCAGACGCTACGACAACAGATGAATGAACACCGCTCGACAATCACCAGGCAAGACTGTTCTCTTCCTGTGGGGGAGCACTTCAGCGGTCACGGGCATTCAGCCTCTGATCTTCGGGTAAGCGTTCTCCAAAGCGGCCTTCACGACACACGACAGCGCAGAGTCGCTGAGCAGAAACTGATAGCCAAGTTCCGCACACATGAGGATGGTCTAAACCAGGATGTTGGCTTTATGTCACACTATCAGTAACTCCCACAGCTTGTCTCCTGGACTTGCAGAATCTCACTGACTGTTCTGTCTGGAGACAATACACATCTCTTTAACCTGTGCTTAATGCTCCCTCCACTCACATTGTCTGTATCTTTAAGACCTGGTTGGCTGTAGAGATTCGCATTCTAATCAGTATTCTGTAACTTGATTTTGTGTCTCTGTGCCCTGTTTGAGAGCAGATTTCCACTCCATCTGACGAAGGAGCAGCGCTCCGAAAGCTAATGGCATTTGCTACCATATAAACCTGTTGAACTTTAACCTGGTGTTGTTAAAAGTCTTACTCTGCAAAGAATCGCAGGACACACCTCTCCCCTTCTCCGGGTGCGAAAGACAAGTCCCCTTCAGAAGTGGGAATTTTCAGGTCAGAAGTGGGGATGTTTGCCGATGATTGCACAATGTTCAGCACCATTCGCGACTCCTCAGATACTGAAGTAGTCCATGTTCAAATGCAACAAGATCTGGACAATATCCAGGCTTGGGCTGACAAGTGGCAAATAACATTCACGCCACACAAATGCTAGGTAATGACCGTCGCCAATAAGAGACAATCTAACCACTGGCCCTTGACATTCAATGGTGTAACCATCACTGAATCCCCCACTGTCAACATCCTTTGGGTTACCATTGACCAGAAACTCAACTGGACTCACCACAAACACAGTGGCTGCAAGAGCAGGTCAGAGGTTAGGAATACTGCAACAAGTAACTCACCTCCTGACTCCCCAAAGCTTGTCCACCATCTACAAGGCACAAGTCAGCAGTGTGATGGAATACTCCCCATTTGCCTGGATGGGTGCAACTCCAACAACACTCAAGAAGGTTGACACCGTCCAGTACAAAGCAGCCCCGCTTGATTGGCACCACATCCACAAACATCCACTCCCTCCACCACCGACGCTCAGTAGCAGCAGTGTGTACCATCTACAAGATGCACTGCAGCAATTCACCAAAGATCCTTAGACAGCACCTTCCAAACCCACGACCACTTCCATCTAGAAGGACAAGGGCAGCAGATACATGGGAACACCATCACCTGCAAGTTCCCCTCCAAACCACTCACCATCCTGACTTGGAAATATACCGGCTGTTCCTTCGCAGTCACTGGGTCAAAATCCTGGAATTCCCTCCCTAACGGCATTGTGGGTCAACCCACAGCACATGGACTGCAGCGATTCAAGAAGGCAACTCACCACCACCTTCTCAAGGGCAACTAGGGATGGGCAATAAATGCTGGCCAGCCAGCGACGCCCATGTCCCACGGTTGAATAAAAAAATTACATAAGCCGGAATTCCATCACCCCGCCTGCCATACAATTGGCGCGGGCGAGGGACAGACAATGGAAATTCCGTTGACCTCGGGCGGGAATTTCCGGTCTTGCTTGAGCTGACTCACGGTGCAGGATTTTACAGTCTCGCTTGTCCAGAATCCATAAAATCTCACCCGACCTTCCAATTCCCCCCCCCCCCCCCCCCCCCAGCCCTCTCCGATTCCCGTGGCTGGTGGGAAACGTCAGGCCCCCTGACGGCTCTGCACTGAGTTGCTTCTCTGTTTCGTATTAAAAGGTCTGAGAACGTCCTTCAAACATCAAATGCCACACTTCAAAAGTTTCAAAAGGGTTGCAGGACAGGAGGGAACAAGGCAGCCATTTAAGGCCAGTGTCTTCTAATGAGGAGGCTGAAATTCACAAGCGCTTGTCACCCTCGCAACTTGGTTGACTGGTGGCAATTAACCTGTCATTGACCGCAAGTGCTTTCAACAATGAGACTCTGGAATGTTAAAAAGACAGACCGTTTAAACAGAGTTCCACATTGGCAGCACTGTGACACATTGCTGGTTAGATTCTCCTGTAACTAGGAAGTGCCATGAAAGATCTGCAGAGCATATAAAAACACTTGCACCTGCCACTGCCCGTAGGGTGACATGCCTGCCCACTGATTGAACACAGAATACTTCAACGCGTACTTCACTGTTGCTGAGTACAAATGTAGAAGTATTCCTCTCAAGTCCTATGTGCTATTTTATTTAGTCTCACACATTTAATTCTGTACCCCAGCCGATGCTACTTGTAAGTTTCCTCCAGCAATTGTGGAGAAACAAGTCAGTTGTTGTTCTCATTTTAATTCTTTTACAGGATGTGGGTGTTACTGGCTGGACCAGCACTTGCTACCCATCCCCAACCGCCCTTAGGGAGGTGGTGGTGAGCTGCCTTCTTGAACCGGTGCAGCCGAATCTGGTGTAGGGTACGTCCACAGTGCTGTTCGGGAGGCAGTTCCAGGATTTTGACCGAGTGACAGGTAGCATCTCCAACAACGCTATCCCTCAATGCTATCCCTCAATGCTATCCCTCAATGCTATCCCTCAATGCTATCCCTCAATGCTCAAACAACTCCCTCAATGCTGCGACAGAGTATCATAGCAAACCCAGTCCACAATCGCTCCTTAACCTATCCAGTTATAGAGTCATAGTCATAGAGGTTTACAGCATGGAAACAGGCCCTTTGGCCCAACTTGTCCATGCTGCCCTTTTTTTAAACCCCTAAGCTAGTCCCAGTTGCCTGCATTTTTGCAGTTATGCACATTGGAAATGATTCTAGCTTCATGTAGGAGTAATCAGAGCAAAGAGGTGATCACTACATCGATTTGGGATGGCTTTATATTCAGGTCCCAGAGGAGAACAGACAGAATTAGACAAGCCCAACTCCGGGCAAAGGCTGCGACTGGAAATTAATTTATTTGCGAACACCGCAAACATACGAATCTTCTAATCATGGACTAGCAGTGACAAATAAGTTGACTAGGTTGGGCCCGGATATGGAGGGATTTTCTTATGAGGGGAGGTTCAGTAGGTTGGGCCTGTACTCACTGGAGTTTAGAAGAATGAGAGGTGACCTTACTGAGACGCAGAGGATTCTTCTCTCAAAGAGTGGTGAATCTTTGGAATTCTTTGGCCCAGGAAACTGTGGTGATCGATTTCTTGAACATTTTCAAGACTGAGTTTTTAATTAGTACATGAATTAAGGATAAGGCAGGAAAGTGGACTTAGTGAGCGTTAGATCAGTCATGATTTTATTAAATGGCGTGGCAGGTACAAAGGGCTGAATGGCCTATTCCTGTTCATATTTCTTATGGTCTTACGGTCTGATGTAGTCGATTGATGTGCACTCCACAAGGGAAGGATGACATAGCATTCATCACATGGTTGTGTGTGTCACTCCCTTGCTGTGTCCTAATAAGCACACAACTTTTCTCCTGATGAATGCTCTGCTTGGTCCTGAATCGCGACAAAACACTCGCCTAGGGAAAATAAAATTGCCAAGGCCCATGCCTGTCAGGTTAATACAAATGGTGGAAGGATAAGGCCCTTAAGTGGGCATTCATTTCCCAATTAAAGGGGAGGCCTCAATTGGCTTTGGGTAGGAAGACTGCCCACAGGCCTTGCCCCATGGTGGGGTGGAGGCAGGAAGGCAGTAGGGTCCCCACCCACCATCTTCCTGCCTGGTTAAATGCCCACCCCACCACCAAACGTCCACGGGGGGCGGGCACACAATTCTGTCTTTAAAATAAAGTAAAACCCCAAAGAACCTCACAAGAATGAAATCAAACTAAAAATGTAATGCCAAGTTAAAGGAAAAATGAGGGCAGGTTAACGAAAAGCTGGGTTAAAGGAAGAGGAGGAGAAATGGGGACATTGAGGGAGGTAACTCCAGAGCTTAGGGCCTATGACTGAAGCTTATGGTGACCGATGATGAGGGATTAGCAAGAGGCCAAAATTGGAGAGTTATGGTCAAGAAGAAAAGAAAAGCTTACAAAAGGTTCAGGGAGCTAGGTAATGTAAGAGATCTTGAAGAATACACGGCTAATAAGAAGGATCTTAAGAAGGAAATTAGGAGAGCCAGAAGGGGTCATGAGAAGGCCTTGGCAGGCAGGATTAGGGAAAATCCCAAGGCATTCTACAAGTATGTGAAGAGCAAGAGGATAAGATGTGAAAGAATAGGACCTATCAAGTGTGACGATGGGAAAGTTTGTATGGAACCGGAAGAAATAGCAGAGGTACTTAATGAATACTTTACTTCAGTATTCACTATGGAAAAAGATCTTGGTGGTTGTAGTGCAGACTTGCAGCGGACTGAAAAGCTTGAGCATGTAGATATTAAGAAAGAGGATGTGTTGGAGCTTTTGAAAAGCATCAAGTTAGATAAGTCGCCGGGACCGGATGAGATGTACCCCAGGCTACTGTGGGAGGCGAGGGAGGAGATTGCTGAGCCTCTGGCGATGATCTTTGCATCATCAATGGAGACGGGAGAGGTTCCGGAGGATTGGAGGATTGCAGATGTTGTTCCTTTATTCAAGAAAGGGAGTAGAGATAGCCCTGGAAATTATAGACCAGTGAGTCTAACCTCAGTGTTTGGTAAGTTGATGGAGAAGATCCTGAGAGGCAGGATTTATGTACATTTGGAGAGGTATAATATGATTAAGAATAGTCAGCATGGCTTTGCCAAACGCAGATCATGCCTTACGAGCCTGATTGAATTTTTTGAGGATGTGACTAAACACATTGATGAAGGAAGAGCAGTAGATGTAGTATATATGGACTTCAGCAAGACATTTGATAAGGTGCCCCATGCAAGGCTTATTGAGAAAGTGAGGGGGCATGGGATCGAAGAGGACTTCGCTTTGTGGATCCAGAACTGGCTTGCCCACAGAAGGCAAAGAGTGGTTATAGACGGGTCATATTCTGCATGGAGGTCGGTCACCAGTGGAGTGCCTCAGGGATCTGTTCTGGGACCATTACTCTTTGTGATTTTTATAAATGACCTGGATGAGGAAGTGGAGGGATGGGTTGGTAAGTTTGCTGATGACACAAAGTTTGGAGGTGTTGTGGATAGTGTGGAGGGATGTCAGAAGTTGCAGCGAGACATTGATAGGATGCAAGACTGGGCGGAGAAGTGGCAGATGGAGTTCAACCCAGACAAGTGTGAGGTGGTTCATTTTGGCAGGTCAAATAGGATGGCGGAATATAATATTAATGGTAGGACTCTTGGCAGAGTGGAAGATCAGAAGGATCTTGGGGTCCGAGTTCATAGGACGCTCAAAGCAGCTGTGCAGGTTGAGGCTGTAGTTAAGAAGGCATATGGTGTACTGGCCTTCATCAATCGAGGAATTGAGTTTAGGAGTCGTGAGATAATGTTGCAGCTATATAAGACCCTGGTCAGACCACACTTGGAGTACTGTGCTTAGTTCTGGTCGCCTCATTACAGGAAGGATGTGGAAGCCATAGAAAGGGTGCAAAGGCGATTTACAAGGATGTTGCCTGGGTTGGGGAGTGTGCCTTATGAGGATAGGTTGAGTGAGCTCGGCCTTTTCTCCTTGGAGAGACGAAGGATGAGGGGTGACCTGATAGAGGTGTATAAGATGTTGAGAGGTATTGATCGAGTGGATAGTCAGAGGCTTTTTCCCAGGGCTGAAATGGTTGCCACAAGAGGACACAGGTTTAAGGTGCTGGGGAGTAGGTACAGAGGAGATGTCAGGGGTAAGTTTTTCACTCAGAGGGTGGTGGGTGCGTGGAATGGGCTGCCGGCAACGGTGGTGGAGGCGGATTCGATAGGGTCTTTTAAGAGACTTTTAGATAAGTACATGGAACTTAGTAAGATAGAGGGTTATAGGTAATCCTAGTAATCGCGAAGGTAGGGACATGTTCGGCACAACTTTGTGGGCTGAAGGGCCTGTATTGTGCTGTAGTTTTTTCTATGTTTCTATGGGAGGCTTGTTGAGCTGAAATGGTTACAGAGATAGACCATGGAGGGATTTGAACATGAGGATGAGAATTTTCCAATCAAACTGTTGACAGTTCGATTAGAGGAGGCGATGACCTAGTAGTATTATCGCTAGACCCTTAACCTCAGCTAATGTTCTGGGGACCCGGGTTCGAATCCTGCCATGGCAGCTGGAGGAATTTGAATTCAATAAAAAAAAAATCTGGAATTAAGAATCGACTGATGACCGTGAAATCATTGTCTGAAAAACCTATTTGGGTCATTAATGTCCTTTAGGGAAGGAAATCTGCCATCCTAACCTGGTCTGGCCTACATGTGACTCCAGAGACATAGCAATGTGATTGAATCTCAACTGCCATCTGAACAAGGGCAACGAGGGATGGGCACTAAACGCTGGCCAGCCAGCGACGCCCATGTTTCACGAATGAATAAAAAATAAATGACATTTTGGTGGCCATTCAGTTCTCCCGCCAGTTTGGTTAATTAACACATTCGGAGTACCTCGGTCTTGGATGCTGTTTCCATCCTTGAAGATTACATAATGTCCGTCACATGGTTGTGTGTGTCGCTCCTTTGCTGTGTCCTAATAAACACATAACTTTTCTCCTGATGAACGCTCTGCTTGGTCCTGAATTGCTACAGAACACTCGCTCAGGGAAAGTAAAATATACGAGTGTTTATTTGGGATTTCAATTCATCCCTTTTACCGTTAATGAATCCTAAAATTGGAACAATTTATTCTACAGAATGCAACCTTTTATCGGAAGCAATTTGCCTGTAAATGCATGGGAGACATAATTCTAGACTTTTAATATTCTGCAAAGGGATCCGCTTCATTTTTTTTTCATGGTTATCTTGCTGCACCCTACTGAGCACAGGACAGAATATTCCGGACACAATATTCTGTTTGCTGGTGTGTCTAATTTCTTCTTGAAATCACACAATGTTTTGGCCCCAACTACTTTCTGTGGTAGTGAATTCCACATATTCACCACGACGGCCCGGTGGCACAGTGGTTAGCACAGCGCCAGGGATCTGAGTGCGATTCCAGGCCTGGGTCACTGTCTGTGTGGAGTCTGCACGTTCTCCCCGTGTCGGCATGGGTTTCCTCCGGGTGCTCCGGTTTCCTACCAAAGTCCAAAAGATGTGCTGGTTAGGTGCATTGACCATGCTAAATTATCCCTCAGTGTACCTGAACAGGCGCCGGAGTGTGGCGACGAGGGGATTTTCACAGTAACTTCATTGCAGTGTTAATGTAAGCCTACTTGTGACAATAATAAATAAACTAAACTAAACTGGGTGAAGAAATTTCTCCTCATTTCAGTCCTAAAAGTCCCCTTATCTTCAAACTACGACCCCTAGTTTTGGACTCCCTCACCATTGGAAAGATTGAGAACTGAGAAACCAACCGAAAGCCTCTGTCTCCGCTGTAATTAATCTATGATTCTGTGGGTTCTGTTCCCTATTTACGTGTGAATGATTTCACAGTCGAATAGCTCTCCCATACTTGCTGACCAGCTCTCACTGAGCAATACTTACACGTAAGCTCACCAGCAGTGTGTGTGTGTGTGTGTGTGAGTGTGTGTGTGTGAGTTTGTGTGAGTGTGTATGTGTGTGAGTGTGACTGTGCGAGTGTGTGAGTGTGTGTGTTTGTGTGGGGGGGTGTGTGTGAGTGTGTGAATGTGTCTGTGTGTGTGAGTGAGTGTGTGTGGGTGTGTGTATGTGTGCGTGCGTTTATGAGTGTGTGTATGTGCGTGTGTGCGTGTGTGCATGTGTGCATGTGTGAATGTATATATGTGTGTGAGTGTGTGTGCGTGTGCGTGTGTGTGTGAGTGTGTGTGTGCGTGCGTGCGTGTGTGTGAGTGTGAATATGTGTGCGTGTGTGTGTGAGTGTGTGTGTGAGTGTGTGTGTGCATGTGTGTGAGTGTGTGTGAGTGTGTGTGAATGTGTGTGTCTGTGTGTGTGAGTGTGAGAGAGTGTGTGAGTGTGTGTGTGTATGTCTGTGTGTATGTGAATGTGTGTGTGAGTGAGTTTGTGTGAGTGTGTGTGAATGTGTGTGTCTGTGTGTGTGAGTGTGAGAGAGTGTGTGAGTGTGTGTGTGTATGTCTGTGTGTATGTGAATGTGTGTGTGAGTGAGTTTGTGTGAGTGTGTGTGAATGTGTGTGTGTGTGTGTGTGTGTGTGAGTGAATGTGTGTATGTGAATGTGTGTGCGTATGTGTGTGTGTGAATGTGTGTGTGTATGTGTGTGAGTGTGTGTGTGTGAAGGTGTGTGTGTGTGTGAGTGTCTGTGTGGGTGTGTGTGTGTGAATGTGTGTGTGTGAATGTGTGTGCGTGTGTGTGTGTGTGAATGTGTGTGTGTATGTATGTGAATGTGTGTGTGTGAATGTGTGTGCGTGCGTGTGTGTGTATGTATGTGAATGTGTGTGTGTGAATGTGTGTGTGTGTGTGAATGTGTGTGTGTATGTGTGTGAATGTGTGTGCGTATGTGTGTGTGTGAATATGTGTGTGTGAATGTGTGTGTGTGTGTGGGTGTCTGTGTGGGTGTGTGTGTGGGTGTCTGTGAATGTGTGGGGGTGTGTGTGTGAGAGTGTGTGTGGGTGTGTGGGTGTGTGTGTGGGTGAGTGTGTGTGTGAGTGTGTGTGTGTGTGTGTGTGAAGTAACCCAACATCAATCAGTGCTTTCTGGGAGGAAGGGTGAAAATTTGGAATATAAATCTTGCTGGAAAGTAGTACAAATAGTCCATCGATGCACATAATGCAGGAACATACAATACACAAGACGCTGACTCACTACAGCTGTAATAAATAATATATTGCTGCACTGTTCTGTTGTCAATGAAGAAAATGGCAAACATTTGAGTTTACATCAGGAGCACAGTCTGCGTTTCTGCTCAGCCTCCTCTATAACTCTTACAACATGAACATTATCCATGCTCTCCACAGCCTCTCTTGAGGCTCTGTAATGGATATGACATGTATTTAGTCCTCCTACAGATATTACTCCATGCCTGGCGAGCTATACTTTTGTTTTATAGTTCAGCTGGCCCCACTTTCGAGATTTGGGGTTGATTTAAAGCACAGCAATAATGGGACGACGTAATACCAATTGAAGTGAATTAACAGTATGTTTAATGACGATATTAGGGCAAACTCAGTCATCAAAAGGTGCTAAATGTTTGGGTAATTCTGCCAGGCTGGGAAGTACAGGCAAAATGGCACAGTGGTTAGCACAGCTGCCTCACAGCGCCAGGGGCCCGGGTTCGATTCCAGCCTTCAGTGACTGTGTGGTTTTTGCACATTCTTCCCGTGTCTGCGTGGGTTTCCTCCGGGTGCTCCAGTTTCCTCCCACATTCCAAAAATGTGCAGGTTAGCTGGATTGGCTGTGCTAAATTGTCCTTTAGTGTTCCGAAATGTGTCGGTTAGAGGGATCAGTGGGGTAAATACATAGGATTACAGAGACCGGGATTAGTGGGGTAAATACATAGGATTACAGGGACAGGGATTGGTGGGGTAAATACACAGGATTACAGGGACAGGGCCTGGATAAGTTGCTCTAGATATAGGGCAGCGCAGTGGCGCAGTGATTAGCACAGCGCCAGGGACCTGGGTTCGATTCCCGACTTAGGTCACTGTCCTTGGGGAGTGTGCACATTCTCCCTATGCCTGCGTTCTCCCCGTGCCATGGCTTTACTGTTGCAACTTGTGTTGGAGCACAGCCCAGACAATGAAGATGAAAGGTGTGAATTTAACCCAAAATGCCTGAAAGAAATTGAATGGCCAGGTAAAATTGGCCGGGTGACTTATCTGCCTGGAGTACGTCACTTTCAATTTTAGAAACAAAGGAATTAGGAGTGAGAGTAGGCGGCACGGTGGCACAGTGGTTAGCACTCCTACCTCACAGTGCCAGGGACCCAGGTTCGATTCCGGTTTGGGTCACTGTCTGTGCGGAGTCTGCACGTTCTCCCCGTGTCTGCGTGGGTTTCCTCCAGGTGCTCCGGTTTCCTTCCACAGTCCGAAGGACATGCTGGTTAGATGCATTGGCCATGCTAAATTCTCCCTCAGTGTACCTGAACAGGCGCCGGAGTGCGGCAACTAGGGGGTTTTCACAGTAACTTCATTGCAGTGTTAATGTAAGCCTACTTGTGACACTAATGACTTAAAATGAGCCAGAAGACAGGACAACATGATGCAAATTTAAATGAATGAATGGCAAATCTAAAGGCAATATTAGGAAAAACTTCATTCAAAAATGCTAAATGTTTGGAATGTTTTGCCAAACTGATAAATGCAGACACGGGCATTCAGGATTGAGTTGAACACTATAATGAGGCACTTAGGGTACAAGATGGATAGGATGGGATGGGTTAAATGACTCTGATTTTCCTTACGATTGTGGGTTGAGTTTGAGAACCTTTTATGCCAGGCAGTTGATTAATTGCTACAATTCGGCATCTCAGCAGCAGACACAATAATACTAATTCAATGAAAGAAAGATAAATCCACCCTCAAACGCAGTCAGGCTCAAGGTTTATACAGAAAAAAAGCAGAGTGAATTTGATCTCGACAGCTGTGGTATTTTGTTCTGAGTCATACTGGTCTTTTGTCATTTTGATGTTGAACGTCCTTGGTAAGATCCTTTCTGCATCCAAAACTTTGTGTTTAGCTGTTTTCTCCTAATTGTAAAAATTCTGGTCGCAAAAAAAGCAACAAATATTTGTAATGATCGATCTTGCAGCAATGTCACGGGCAAAGTAAAAGCTCAAGATTATATTTATTCTATTAGTGTCACAAGTAGGCTGACACTAACACTGTTACTGTGAAAATCCTAATATATGGAGGAGTGATGCCTATAGAATCCCTTCAGTGCAGAAGGAGGCCATTCGGCCCATTGAGCCTACACCAACTGCAATCCCACCCCGCCCTATCCCCATCACCCCATGTATTTACCCTGCTGGCCCCCCGACACTAAGGGGAAATTTAGCATGGCCAATCAACCTAACACGCACATCTTTGGAGTGTGGGAGGTCAGGTGCATTGGCCATGCTAAATTCTCCCTCAGTGTACCTGAACTGGAGTGTGGCGACTAGGGGGTTTTCACAGTAACTTCATTGTAGTGTTAACGTAAGCCTACTTGTGACACTAATAAATAAACTTCACATTTTAAACTGGAGCACCCGGAGGAAACCCATGCAGACAGGGGGAGAACATGCAAGCTCCACACAGACAGTGACCCGAGGCTGGTATTGAACCTGGGTCCCTGGTGCTGTGAGGCAGCAATGCTAACCACTGTGCCTCAATGGAAAGAAGGCCATAGAGTTTTTTTCTGAGCCTGGCTCCAAGAAACTGCAAGCAGAGGGCTGTTCCATGTTTGTTTCTTTCCAAAAGGTGCCAGGATTTGTAAATATGTTCATTCTCTAATTAGCCCTGGAACAAAGGGCAGCAGGAGGCCAGTAATTAATCCATTCCTTTGAAGTTCTGTGTAAATGTTTCCCAATTACTTGGAGCAGCTTAACAACACCACCAGTGCAAACAAACTTGCTAATCATTTGCCCACTCATGTCATGTTGGGGCCTTATATTTTTTTTAAGCTACTTCAAGGAAAGGTTGAGTAATATTTTGGTGCAGAAGAACTGTGGTCATTAAGAACAAGGAAGAAATCTTGCTTTTGTGTAACTCCTTTCATTTCCACGGGATAGAAATATAGAAACATCAAAACTAGAAGCAAGAGTAGGCCATTCGGCCCTTCAAGCCTGCTCCGCCATTCATCTTAATCATGGCTGATCATCGAATTCAATATCCTGATTCCCCTTTCCTCCCATATCCCTTGATCCCTTTAGACCCAAGAGGCGCCAGAGTGTGGCTACTAGACGATTTTCACAGTTACTTAATTGCAGTGTTAATGTAAGCCTACTTGTGACACTAATTAATAAACTAGAGTCATAGAAGAAGCCTGAGACTCCGAAAGCTAGTGCCAAATAAATCTGTTGGACTTTAACCTGGTGTTGTGAGACTTCTTACTGGAGTCATAGAGCCATAGAGGTTTACAGCATGGAAACAGGCCCTATGGCCCAACTTGTCCATGCCACCCTTTTTTTTAAACCCCTAAGCTAATCCCAATTGCTCGCATTTGGCCCATATCCCTCTATACCCGTTTTGCCCATGTAAACTAATTAAACTAATAAAAAACTAATTTCTTCTTGTAATTAGGCAAAGTTTGAGCCTCAGCTACATTTGGTGGTAGTGAATTCCACACATTCATCACCCACTGGGTGAAGAAATTTCTCCTCACCTCAGTTCTAAAAGATTTACCCCCTATCCTCAAACTGTGACCCCTAGTTCTGGACTCTCCCACCATCGGGAACATTCTTTCTGAATCTACCCTGTCGAACCCTGTTAGAATTTTATAAGTTTCTGTGAGATCCCCTCTCACTCTTCTAAACTTCAGTGAAAAGAATCCTAACTGACTTAATCACTCCTCATATGACAAACCTGCCATCCCAGAAATCAGCCTGGTAAACCTTCGCTGTATTCCCTCTGTAGCAAGGACATCCTTCCTCAGATAAGGACACCAGAACTGCACATAATGCTCCAGGTGTGGCCTTACCAATGCCCTATACAATTGCAACAGAACATACCCATCCCTATACTCAAATCCTCTTGCTATGAAGGCCAACATACCATTTGCCTTCTTTACTGCCTGCTGTTCCTGCACGCATATTTTCAGCGACTGATGCATGACGACTCCAAGGTCTCTTTGAGTATCTACCTCTCTCAATTTCCACTCATTCAAATAATAATCTGTCTTCCTATTATTGCTACCCATGTGGATAATCTCACATTTACCCACATTATACTGCATTTGCCATGCAGATGCTCACACACTCAGCCTGTCCAAATCACGCTGAAGCATCTCTGCATCCTCACAGCTCACCCTCCCACCCAACTTTGTACCATCTGCAAATCTGGAGATGATACATTCAGTTTTCTCTTCCAAATCATTAATATATATTGTGGGATGTCCTAACATGTTCCACAGACAACGGACCGATTGTGAAGGGTAACCGCTGTTCTCATGTCGTCGAATATGGCAGCTGGTTTGTGCCCAGCATAGCTCCACAGAGAGAAATGAGATAAAGCTAATCTGCTCTGAAGAAGGGTCATTGAGACTCGAGACGTTGGCTCTATTCTCTCCCCACAGATGCTGTCAGAGCTGCTGGGATTTTCCAGCATTTTCTGTTTTTGTTTCAGATTCCAGCGTCACAGTATTTTGCTTTTGATTTGATTTGATTTGATTTATTATTGTCACATGTATTAGTATACAGTAAAATGTATTTTTTCTTGTGCGCTATACAGACAAAGCATACCGTTCATAGAGAAGGAAAGGAGAGAGTGCAGAATGTAGTGTTACAGTCATCGCTAGGGTGTAGAGAAAGGTCAACTTAGTGCGAGGTAGGTCCATTCAAACGTCTGATGGCAGCAGGGAAGAAGCTGTTCTTGAGTCAGTTGGTACGTTACCTCAGACTTTTGTATCTTTTTCCCGACGGAAGAAGGTGGAAGAGAGAATGTCCGGGGTGCGTGGCTTTAATTATGCTGGCTGCTTTTCCGAGGCAGCGGGAAGTGCAGACGGAGTCAATGGATGTGTGACTGGTTTGCGTGATGGATTGGGCTACATTCACGACCCTTTGTAGTTTCTTGCGGCTTTGGGCAGAGCAGGAGCCACACCAAGCTGTGATACATCTGGAAAGAATGTTTTCTATGATTTCTATGCTATGCTTTCTATTAGGAGTGCTTTATCTTAAAGGTAATTAGTTTTGGTGCTGTCGTCTTGGTGATAAATGATCCAGGCCATTGGCAGATCTTCCCTGCTTATCTTCAAAGTATGTCATGAGATATACAATGGCTGGAATTTTACTGCCCCACCCGCTATGGGAATCAGAGCGGATGAGGGACGGACCATGGGATGGTCCGTTGACCTCGGGTGGGATTTTATGATTAAGGGATGAGCGAGGCTATAAAATTTCGCCCATTAGATCCTGAGGGGACTTGATAGGGGCAGATGTTTTCTCTTGTGGGGGGGGCTAAAACTAGGGGACATAGTTTAAAAATAAGATCACTCTCTTTTAAGACAGAACTGAGGAGAACCATTTTTTCTCAAAGGATTATTGGTGTGTGGAATTCTTTCCCACAGAAAGTTGGATCTTTGAATTTATTCAAGGCAGAGTCAGACAGATCTTTGTTCAACAGAATCCGAGAGTTCTGAGGGTTGAAGACAGGAAAGTGGAACTGAGGCCACAACCAGATCAGTCAAGATCTTGTTGAATGGTGGAGCAGGCTCGATGGGCCTACTTCTGCTCTGATGTTTTGATGTTCCCATCAGATTTTCTATATCCATTTGAACGGGTAGACGGAGCTTTATTATCCTACCTGAAAGACAGTGCAACACCATCCCAATATCCCATTGAGTACCAATATCCTTTCATCCTGGCATGGTGAGATGGTGCTGTAAGAAATGGTTCATAGCTCATACCTCCCAGGTCAACGTAGGTTAATAATGTAGGAACTGATCGATTGATAGAGTTAGAAGTTGCTTTCCTATATTTTTGGGACATATTAAAAGGAATTTTACTCTATGCCTAACCTGTGCAACGTGTGAATACATTGACTGCGTGAAAAATGCCCCATTCCTCTATATATCTCTGACATTGATGAGCACAAGCTCACAGAATAGTTTTGATCGGTGATGGGCAACCTAGGCTAGTGAGTGGCCCTCCTTCATCTCAGTCCAAAGATGTGCAGGTTAGGTTGATTGGCCAGGTTAAAAATTGCCCCTTAGAGTCCTGAGATGCGTAGGTTAGAGGGATTAGTGGGTAAATATGTGGGGGCAGGGCCTGGGTGGGATTGTGGTCGGTGCAGACTCGATGGGCCGAATGGCCTCCTTCTGCACTGTAGGGTTTCTATAAGGGTTTCTATGATCTCAGTGGGCCGCAAGATTGAAATCGGGCTTGTTCACTAACTGTGTCCCCATGAATAAGATTAAATACATTTCATACACGCCAAATATTTCATAAGTTACAGAATCATTTATAGATTAATAGAACCATCAGTGTCAAATGTAAAAACAAAAGGAATATTGACGCTTTGGACTCAGAGAGAGCGCACGGCTCTCACAGTCAATGTTGTGAGCAATCAGCACACACCTCACTACACTCGCCCTCGCTTTACATGTGAATCATTTCAGTCACACAGATAGGAAAAAAAACTACACGGATGGAAATCAGCGTAATGTGGTGACTCTGTGCATGAGCGACGGTCAACAAAATATCTCCTGGACTGCACCCAGAACCCAGATGGGCTGCATGTGCCCCGCCCCCTTTCCCCCTGGACAAAGTTTGCTCACCACTGGTTTAGATATTCAGTCTAAGGAAGGGAAATAGAAATCAGTGGCAGACAGAAATCCTTCCTCTTACACTGTAAGACCACGGTAGCACAGTGGTTAGCACTGCTGCTTCACAGCTCCAGGGACCTGGGTTCGATTCCCGGCTCGGGTCACTGTCTGTGTGGAGTTTGCACATTCTCCTCGTGTCTGCGTGGGTTTCCTCCGGGTGCTCCGGTTTCCTCCCACAGTCCAAAGATGTGCGGGTTAGGTGGATTGGCCAAGGTTAAAAATTGCCCCTTAGTGTTCTGAAATGTGGAGGTTAGAGGGGTAAATATGTGGGGGTAGGGCCTGGGTGGGATTGTGGTCGGTGCAGACACGATGGGCCGAATGGCCTCCTTCTGCACTGTAGGATTTCTATATTATCAGAGGGAGCTCCACTATAAACAGGGATCAGGAAATTCAAGCAGTTACAGTTTGCACACTGAGATATTGCATGAAGGTTGCTTCTATACTAGCAGCACAGCTTGTCTTCATTTCAAACTTCATCCTCTGCTCGGTTGGATATACAATGGATGTTGTTCACAGTAGGCTGCCCCAGGAGCTGCCATCTAAACACACACAAAAGTCATACAATAACACATGTCAATTAACTATGTTTTTTTAACCTAAGGTATGCTTTCTGCA
The DNA here is from genome assembly GCF_964213995.1 of Mustelus asterias. Taxonomy (NCBI): domain Eukaryota; kingdom Metazoa; phylum Chordata; class Chondrichthyes; order Carcharhiniformes; family Triakidae; genus Mustelus; species Mustelus asterias. Next base: position 147,650,983 of record NC_135803.1, on the reverse strand, counting down.
TGAAATAACTGCCACTGAAACCGACCTTACAGTATTGGTCTCTCAACATTGACCAGAAACTGAACTGGGCCATCCATATAAACACAATGGCTACAAGAGCAGGTCAGAGGCTGACAATTCTGCGGCGAGTAACTCACCTCCTGATGCCCATAAGCTTATCCACCATCAACAAGACACAGGTCAGGGAGTGTGATGGAATATTCTCCACTTGCCTGGATGAGTGCAGCTTCAACAACACTCAAGGAGCTCGACAATATCCAGGACAAAGCCACCCATTTGATTCACACCTCACCCACCATCTTCAACATCCACTCCCTCCACCACTGGCGCACAAAGGCAGCTGTGTGGACCATCCATAAGGTGCACTGCAGCAACTCACCGAGGCTTCTTCGACAGCACCTTCCAAGCCCACAATCTTTACCACCTAGAAAAGCAAGGCCAGCAAACACATGGGAACACCACCACCTGCAAATTTCCCTCCAAACTACACATCACCCTGACTCGGAAATATGTTGCCGTTCCTTCACTGTCGCTGGGTTAAAATCCTGGAACTCCCTCCCTAACAGCAGTGCTGGTGTACCTACACCTCAGGGACAATAGAAGTTCGAGAAAGTGACTCACCACCAGCTCCTCAAGGGCAATTAAAGATGGGAAATAAAAATGCTGGCCTAGCCAACGACACCCACATCCCTGAAAGAATAAAAGAAAACTTGGCCTGACTAAATCACTTTTCTTTTAAACCGACAAATTGAGCCTACTCAAATCAAATAAACTTGTCAGTGGTTTTGCTAGCAGATCTACACTGATGGACAGCGGAGAGCCTGACCGCGTACTTGTCACGCTGAACATGAATCAATCCCAGCAATTGTTGCCCAAGTATTTATTCTTGTGGAAACATCTTTTTCTTTTGCCTTTCAATTATAGCTTGCTGTCAGCGCGGAGTCATGAAGCAATTAGAAAAGAAAGAGGCGTATTTACGCAATGCCTGACCTTGTCCTTCATAAACATCGCTAAGCACTTGACACACAATCAATGCCTTTGAAAAAGCAGCGACTATTGTTACCTAGGCAGGGTTATGATTGAATGATGGCAATGTTAAGTACAAGCTAAGACATTAGTTGGGATTTTAACCTAACCTCCCTGGTGGGAAAAGAGCTGATTCAGTTTGGATGGCCCAGTCATTCCCTGGGCTATTTTACACTCCATTTGCTGTGTACAATCTAACATTTGACGGGGTGTAAATTGGGCTATTGCCCCATTCCCACTGGGCGGGTTAGGTTAAAACTCAGATTTGTTGTATTGTGGCACGGTGGCACAGTGGGTTAGCACTGCTGCCTCACAGCACCAGGGACCCGGGTTCGATTCCCGGCTTGGGTCAATGTCTGTGCGGAGCTTGCATGTTCTCCCCGTGTCTGCGTGGGTTTCCTCCGGGTGCTCTGGTTTTTCCCCCACATTCTGAAAAACATACAGGTTAGATGCATTGGCCATGCTAAATTCTCCCTCAGTGTATCCAAAAAGGCACCGGAGTGTGGCGACTAGGGGATTTTCACAGTAACTTCATTGCAGTGTTAATGTAAGCCTACTGGTGACACTAATAAATAAACTTCAAACTTGCTTTCCTTCGCAAAACAATTATTGTAAAATTCTGAAATAACTCCTCAGAGGCCGGTGTCCTTTTACCAGATTCCTTTTATTTACAAACTCAATTCCACTCCTAAGAGTGCTTCAGATACAAAGTCAGAATCCGGAGTGTCAGTAGCCCTGACACTCCTCAATATTTTTATTCATTCATTGGACATGAGCGTCTCTGGCTGGCCAGCATTTATTGCCCATCCCTAGATGCCTGAGAGCAGTTGAGAGTCAACCAAATTGCTGTGGCTCTGGAGCCACATGTCGGCCAGACCAGGTAAGGATGGCAGATTTCTTTTCCTAAAGAACATTAGTGAACTGATAGGTTTTTGCAACCAACAATGGTTTCATGGTCAGCAGTAGATTCTTAATTCCAGATATTTTGTATTCAATTCAAATTCCACCATCTGCTGTGGTGGGATTCGAACCCGGGACCCCAGAACATTAGCTGAATTTCTAGTCTAGCGATAATGCCACTAGGCCATCGCTTCCCCTTTATTTACAAAGCCAATTCCACTCCTAACGTGCTTCGGGTGTAAAAGTCAGAATCCAGAGTGTCAGTAGTCCTGATATTCCTCAATATATACACAGACGAGACTCCCTGATAGGGCAGCCAATCATTACGTCAATCAGGGAGCTCATACTCTAAGAGGCTAACCTCATGGGCTTTGTTGAGGTCATTACAACTTCAAAAAGCCACCGATGCTTATCTATACAATTTTCTCTCTATTCCCAATCATTTTGCAAGTTCTTTTAATTTAATTTGCTTAGTATGAAGGTTATGTTCCAAGAAGCTTAAAAAAAAACACGCTGACAGAATTAAATCTGCTGTAGTTTTAAATAAAGCCTAAAGACTTTCTACTTTATTTTATCCAACTGATTTGACTTCAAATAATTTTCTGTGCCATTTAACTGATGACAGCATCAATTCACGATTACATTATCAGCCTACATTGGACTAATGAACTGTCAGGCGTCTTAAAGACCTTGTCCTTATCTACATTTGTTTCAAGTATCGCTGACTAAAACCTCAAGGAATGAAAGGAGAATTTCTTGTGCATGTATAATCGCTCTGTGAAAGCGAGTTCCCATTTCAGTATTTGGATAACGCAGTTCACTTTTGTAACCAATACTCATTGTTTGCCATGCTTCAGTTTGATGCCGTGCACCAGTGGAAAGTAAAGCCAACGCGGACTGTTTTGTCTTTCAGTGTGCTTCCTCTAATCTAGACCGGGCTCCCATGGTTAATTCCACCTGCCTTCACTTGGGCGGCACGGTGGCACAGTGGTTAGCACTGCTGCCTCACAGAGCCAGGGACCGGGGTTCGATTCCCGTCTTGGGTCGCTGTCTGTGTGGAGTTTGCATGTTCTCCCCGCGTAGATTTCCTTTGGTTTCCTCCCATAGTCCGAAAGATGTGCTGGTTAGGTGCTAAATTCTCCCTCAGTGTACCCGAACAGGTGCCGGAGTGTGGTGAATAGGGGATTTTCACAGTAACTTCATTGCAGTGTTAATGTAAGTCTACTTGTGATACCAATAAATAAACTTCAACTAAATTTTGGATCTACTTACTTGGGGCGGGGTCCTTGGAATCAATCTTCCCACAGACACCAACCCTGCCACTGTTACAGCTCCGTAGCTGTGTTCACCAACTCGCTGACCAAATGAAACATTTGGTATAAACACTTCTCAAAAATAATCAGCAGTTTATTTTTCCAGGATCTATTCACTTTGTAGACCGAATGGTCACTTGATGACGTAAAAAGGGTCATGTTTTGGGAGGGAGGGAGTTCTCCCTGCAGCTCTGGCAGAGCACATGCAGGAAGTGGGCAGCACGGTGGCACAGTGGTTATCACTGCTGCCTCACAGCGCCAGAATCCCAGGTTCAATTCCGGCCTTAGGTCACTGTCCGTGTGAAGTCTGCATGTCGTCCCCGTGTCTGCGTGAGTTTCCTCCGGGTGCGCTGGTTTCCTGCCACAGTCCAAAGATGTGCGGCTTGGGTTGATTGGCCGTGCTAAATTCCCCCTAGTGTCAGGGGGAATGAACAGGAGAAACATGTGAGGTTATGGGGATAGGGCTGGATGGGATTGTGGTCGGTACAGACTAGATGGGCCGAATGGCCTCCTCCTGTAGGGATTTGACGATTCTATGTAGCTGTTGAATAGACCATTGTTTGTTATAAGTCCATGTTGTTGTTTTTTCGGGAACTCAACACATTTTTATACTTAACTAAGGTGGGAACTTTCCGATCCTGCAGTGAGATGGGAATGGAAAATCTGGAGAGGTGCCAAAGGTCCATTGACTTTTGACGGGACTGGAGAAACCCATTTGAGTGATTCCTGGATTGAGAAAAATAACCTCCCTGACGGTGATGGTTGTCACACAAGCTTTAAGAACATTAGAGAATGCACAGTAGGAACAGCCGGAGGCTATATGGCTCTGAATACCTGCTCCACAACTCAGTAAGATCATGGCTGATCTTTTAATTCGACTCTGCTTTCCTGCACATGTGTTGAATCTCCTTCCTTGGTGCTGAAAAATGCTTTGCCACTTTTAAGGTAGGATTGGAC